>NC_036650.1:4648223-4682788 GCF_002806865.2 Cucurbita pepo subsp. pepo | reverse complement strand
TTTTTTTTTTTTTTTTTTTTTTTTTTTTTTTTTTTTTTTTTTTTTTTTTTTAATATTATTAATAATAATATTATTTAAATTATTAATTTTGTTAATAAATAAGAAATAAAAAAATATATAAACTTTGCTTTGCTTATCCTTTCCCTCTCTCTTCTTATTTTAAAGCGATAACTACTTCTTTGATAGATACCCATTTTTAGCTCTCTCTCTTTCTCTCTCTTTCCTCTCTCCTCTCTCTTCTCTCCTCTCTCTCCTCTCTCCTCTCTCCTCTCTCCTCTCTGTCTCTGTCTCTCTCTCCAGAAGGGCAAAACCCTAAAGAACCGTTTACACCCACCCAAGTAAGCTCTCTCTCTCTCTCTCTCTCTCCCTCCCCTCCTTTCTCTTTCTCTCTCCCCTCCTATTTCTCTCTCTCTCTCTCTCTCTCGAGTTTGAATATAAGGGTCCTTCTTGTACTATTACGCCTGTTATCTGCAAACCAATATAAATATGCATTTGCTTCTTCTTTTGTTTTTGTGAATACCAGATTTCTATTCTATTATTTTCTTCAGATCTGTGCTTTTTCGGATTTGCCTGCTTTCGAAACCCTAATTTCTTCCGATTTCTGCATCATGGATGTCTGAGATCTCATGTTTTCTTTACTTCCACGGTTTTTTTTTTTTTTNTTTTTTTTTTTTTTTTTTTTTTTTTTTTTTTTTTTTTACTGTTCTGGATCTCTGTTTAGGGCTTCTATTTTGCTTCCCATGTTGTCAATGAGAACCAAGTCTTTATTTTCTTTATTTGGTTGTAATCTTCGAATATTCGAGTTCAGGACCTTGGAAATGAGATCCGAACCCTAACTTTCTTGATTGAATTTTTTTTTTCTCTCGTTGTCTCTGTTGAATTGAATGATAGATCTGGAATCCTATTTAATCACCAAATATCTAGAAACAAGATCGATCTACAAAATTAGTGTTCTAGATCTTTCCATACCAATTTTTCATCGTTCCCTTTCTCTTTACTTGTCCTGTTACTTCTCCTTTTCCTTTCCCATCCAGTTTTGGGTCTTTTTTTCTTTGTTTTGTTTGTCTTCATTTCAAAGCCATTATTATGATGTGGTTCAACAATCGCCATCCATATACGGTTATTGGGAAGGTTCAAAACCTGAGGACTTTTCTCTTATTGATGTTATGTTTGATATGTAGTTCTCATGGATGATGATGCATTGAACATGCGCAATTGGGGATATTATGAGCCGTCCTTCAAAGGGCATCTTGGCCTGCAGCTCATGTCCACTATGTCTGAGCGGGATATAAAACACTACTTACCAGGCCGTGATCCTTCTGTTATGGTTAATGCTAATGGATCGTTTCATCCTCGGGATTGCGTCGTTTCTGAAGCTCCGGTACATATGAACTATGTGAGGGACAATTGGGGAGGTAACCCCAGAGATAGGTTTCTTAATATGTTACCTGCCAATCACAATTACCCTGTTATTCCAGAGACTTCAGGAGCTCACTCCTTGCAGATCTTGCAACCACCCTCTTCTTCTAGAGATGAAATGGCAGGAAGTAGAGTTGAAGAGCCTCCAGTGAAGAAGGAAGGTGGGAAAGCAAAGAAAAGACAGAGTAATGAGGCTGGCCCCAAAACCCCCAAAGCTAAAAAACCGAGGAAACCAAAAGATACTAGCACTGCTGCTGTGCAGCGTGTGAAACCACCAAAGAAGAACATTGATCTTGTTATAAATGGGATTGATATGGACATTTCAGGTATTCCAATCCCTGTCTGCTCCTGCACTGGAGCTCCTCATCAATGTTACAGATGGGGATGTGGTGGTTGGCAGTCTGCTTGTTGCACTACCAATATATCAACTTATCCTTTGCCCATGAGTGACAAAAGACGTGGTGCGAGGATAGCTGGGAGAAAAATGAGTCAGGGTGCGTTTAAGAAGGTACTCGAGAAACTAGCAGCTGATGGCTATAATTTTGCAAACCCAATCGATTTGAGGACTCACTGGGCAAGACATGGTACCAATAAGTTCGTCACAATCAGGTAGAGAGACTAATTCTGTTGGTAAGTAAATGGTTACGTCGTCTGCTTGAATTGTGTATACTTCTGCAGAGCTCTGCTGGTAGTTTGTAGTTCATGAGTTTTATTAACATTTCATAATTGTTTACAATATTTGGACACTGAAGTTCTTTTATTTATTTTCCCTTAGCTTATGTGATACGTGCAAGCAAACCAAAAAATTTATCTAGATGAACTTCCATTTATTTGAGATTCCTTTTTAAAGTATTCATGTTCTTTGTTCCATGTTGAAAATTAGTATCAGATCTTCCTAGATATTATTGGAGTTTGTGACACTTTCCCCTCCTTGTTGACGATTAGTGAACGAGGGGTAAGGAAGAACACAGAAACAACATCTTTAAGTTATCAATGTTCTGAAAACTCTCAAATCACAATTGGGTGATTTCATTTTAGATCTTTTGGAATTGCTTTATCAGAAACCAAGAAATTGTTGAACAAGCTTTAAGTTATTTGGAGTGAAGTTGTTGGTTTGCTTTTTCTTGATTTGGATATTGGCTGTTACATATCCTCCCGTAGAAGCAAAGTTGAAGTGTCCTCCTAGACCTGTGTCTTTCTCCCTGACCAAGCAAGCTCGCATTATCACGAGCTTTGTTAGATAATGTAGTTTCCCATTGATTATCTGCGATTGCACCTGTCTGGGGCGATCAGTAGAAATGGAAAAGAGCATGTCAAGTCCTGACTCATGTTCGAGGGAGGGGGATCGACCAGAGCATGGCTAAAACACACCTGAATTATTATGCATCTCCAAAAGATAAATAATCTTAAAACAAATGGTTGTTTTTGTTTGAGGAAGATAAATATATACAGAACTCATGAAACACTAACAAAATCCACAGAACATTGTGGTCGCAATCCCTATTATATCAATCTTTCTATTTCTTCAACATACAAGACATTAGATGCATGGTTTTGAGCTTCTTATCTGTTATTGTCCCTACCTATTTTATAACATACAGGGGGCTGGCTACTTACTAAAACACCGTCTTTTAAGCCTTCTTCTAGACCTGTTAGTCGCACTCCTTCCTTCGAGTCGTTCTATCAGTTTATAATTTGTTTCATATTCACAAGGTTGCTGATTCATCTATACGAATATCCAGTTTGTGACCGTTGCATCCTTCCTGCAGAGATGATATACGAGCTCCTGGTTAAAAGCTAAATTCACTCACAAATAGAGCGAAATTGGAAATGAAAAGAAATGTTTTATCCTCTTCTTGAAACGTTAAAACAAAAGAAATGAGCAGTGAGCATAACATACCATGATGCATTGAGATTTAACTCTGGGGAGGGGAACCTGTGTCAGATCCTTCATAAATGGAAGCATATGACATTGTATCATCCCTGGACATTGCCACAAAGTTCAATGGTGCAGTAGACAACCTCCTCATTTCTTTGAAGTATCCATTTTGGCGACCCGAATATGATCTAGGAGTCAAGAGCTCTGGGGTCGCTCCACCAACAGAGTTTCGACGAGGTGTGGGTGTCATTGATCCATTCCCATTCGCTCGATATCCATTCGTCTTCCTAAAGCTGTTGCTCCTCCGAGGACTGGGTTTAGATCCGTACGTAGCTTCCTTCTCAGTGAGAAGCATATCTTGGAGTTTCTTTTGATCCTGAGAATGAAACACTTTCTTTTCAGGAAATGACAGTAAAGAGAGAACTAACCTGATAGTTCAAAATAAGAACATAAATAAAAGTACCCACCCTGTGTCTCCTCTTCTCCTCTTCTCTCTGCTGTCTACTTAATTTATAGTCTTCAAGTATAGCCACCAATCTCGCCTGAAAGAAGATGAACCAATGAGCTTTCCAATGCAAATTATGCAGCAGATGCCAAAAGAAACAGATGGTTTAATTCTTACCCCATCATAGAGAAACATTGTCTTCCTTTCATCTTCCCAGGCCAACGTTCTGTTTATCAGATTATCAACAATAGCTGAAGACAAACACCACTTGATTGTTAAAATTGATCAACCCAACTAAGTTTAAGGACAGAATGTTCCACTAATTGTTCATCCTGATATGAAGATAAATTACTTCCTGGGTAAAATACCTGGGATTTTGCTAACACTCAATCTCGCTCGCTCTGCTCGTTTCAGATTAACATGTGAACCTCTCCCTGCATTGTAACGATTCTCGTCCTGCGACTCGAATGACAAGATGTTAGTGCAACAGAGCAAGCATAAATAATCACGTTCGAAGATAAGCAAATCAAGTAGAAGAGTTCGTAAAGTAATCGACATCTTTCTGATGTTGCAGGCAAAACCAAACCAAAATACTCAGCTTACTTGATTATACTCTTCAAGCCATTTTTCTTCCTCACATGCTGATAGCCAACGGTCTACTCTATCCATTATTTCTTTTCTGCTGGTGGCTTCTTCCTTCACGTTGACGATTTGCACTTCAATGTTTGCAAGGAGCTCAGAAGGATCTAGTAGTCCTGTAACACAAAAGGCATGTACATTAACCAAGTTTCTATCTCGCCTGACGACATGATCGAGAAATCGATTGATGAACAATGTAGGATTTCATTACCTGAATCTATCAAAGCATTTGATTTCTCTGGAGCTGTGCTAGGATCTGCTTCAATGTGAGCCATTCTACAAATCTCCTCTAACTCAGACCTCCTCTTCAGGACGAGTTGTTTCATTCGACCCGCTTTTAGTTGAGTTAACCTCTCAACTTCTGCTGATGCCTAGAGACATCAAAATATGAGAATTTTCATTTCGAAGTCAGCCATGAAAATCATATTTGAGAATACTTCAAACCTGTTCAATTGTCTCTGTGGAGAGAAGACCCGGTTCGGTGACTTCTGTTTCGGATACACGCATGATGGAAGTAATCCGCGAAAATTTACGCTTTTCATCATGTGATGAATCCATCAAATTCCAAAGCTCAAATAATGATGTCAAAATGTCCTTCAACTGCAGGGTTGAAGCAAGTTATAAACTTAGTTGGAAAAACATGACAAGAAATCTCGAGCGACGACGTGCACGAGTTTTACCTTTTGGATTCGAGTTTTCCTTTCTGTTTTCAATGTAAGAATGGTGTGTTCTAAGCCTTCCAATGTTCTATTGCTGATATTTGTAGCTTGTTCGACGCTCGTTCTTTCTAAGCTCGGATGCACCTCGCTAACGGTCTGGCCGAAATCCAAACCAAGGACACTACAGAGAGAATGGACCTCACTAACATGTTCCAAAACCTTATGAAGTCGATCAGACTGCAAAGAATTTCATGACAAATGCAAACAATTCAAAACTATGACAGTACCCTCAATCGTATTATATCTTCAAGTTTCTATATCCAAACCTTCTCCTTCTGTAAGGTGCAAAGATGTGTTTGATACTCATTAAGCTTTCTCAAAGACAGGTCTGTTTCTTCCAAGCTTAAAGTACTGATGTTCATGTGATCATTAAGATGGTTGCTATACCCCGAGATCTCGACGCTGAACTTCTCGATTTGGGCTTTTATATCAGCAAATTGTTTCAAACGCTCTTCTTTCTTCTTCATCAATTCTTCTACTAAGGGAGTGACAGAAGCAAGCTTTTCTTTCAATGTTTTGGACCTCTTCTCAATTTGACTCTGCCACCAAAATGGTCATCAACAAACTAAGAACAATCACGAGGACTCAAACTTAAATGGGCTCCAAGCTATGAGGAACAAAGATCTTTACCGGAGAAGATAGTTCACCGAGAGCAGCCATCAATGTTGCAACCTCAGCCTCCTTCAATGCAACGGATTGATGGAGCCGCGCCTTGGCATTTGCAGCTTCCTCCACCTTTCGCCGGTACACTTCTAAGCATTCCATCTCCAATTCTAGGAGCATGCGGTCTTTGTCAGCTTCACTCTCGCCAATGTCGTTCCATATTTGCTGCACTCATAAGAATTGAGGTGAATTACAAACATAAATACATCGAACTACTACCTCCCAACCAGCTCAAGAACTGAAACAGAGAAATTTAGGACAAAGCAAAACAAGAGAAACAGAGAGGGAGAAGACCCCAAAAAGAAATTTTTTTCAAAAAGTACAAAATCAGTCTCTCATGTCTCTAAAAGATTGATCATCGCTAGCAGCAGGTAGCTCATAGCGCCGCCAAAGAACCCATCATGAGCCCTTCACTGAGAATCTCACAAACCCATCATTGTGAAGCAGATTAGAAACAAAAGAATGAAAAGTGGGAGAGAAAAGAAGGCAGTAAAAAGAAAAAGAGACCAACCTGAAGTTCCCTGAGCAAAGCATTACAACTAGAGCTCGTGCGAAGACTGGTAAAAGGGCTACCAACAGCCAACATCTTTCTTTTCTTTTCTCTTCTACAGATTTCGATTCCACCGCTCAAGAAATTCCCCAAACAGAAATCCCTCAAACACTTGTTAACTCAAGTGGGTGTTGATAGTTGAATGAACTCAAAAACAGAGGACGAAAACAGGACACATTCTTGAAACAACCTCTGTTCCATCAGATCTGAGTACCCAAAAGGCATTTCTCCGCCAACAAAGAGCCCATCTTCATATCTCTATCAAATTTGCTTGGCTTTTCAACAACCCTTCTTCTTTCCAGCTAGAAATTGAACAAAGAATGGTAAAGAAAATCTCAAAGCAAACACCCAAAAGGAAGAGCACAGAAAAACAGAGAAAAACGACAGACAGAGAAATGGGTAAAGTATCAGGGGAAAGAAATCATTGCCATCATTATTAGGAAAAAAAAAGATTATATATATATATATATATATATATATAAGTAAAGGAAAAACTACAGCAGAAATAAAAAAGAGAGCTTTTAAAAATAATAAAAAGAAGAAGAAGAAGAACCGAAGCAAAGCAAAGCAGTGGATAAATAGAAAAAGGATAAATAAAGATGCAACCTTTTGGAATTTGGAGGTTGTGCTAAAATGCACCGACGTGCAGTTAACGGTAACAGATTTGGTGGTGCATTTTAGCCATATTTGTAATTTCTAAATTTCTAGGGTTTGGTTTTTGGGTGAGTCACAGTGCACTTGAAAATTAAAAAATAAACATAATATTTTATTAAAAGAAAAAGAAATTTTATTTTTTAGTATTTTTATTATATTAAATAACTCAGAAAATCAACCACCGCTTTTCAACCTAGCGCGTGTGTTGTACTGTCAAATAATAAGAGCGAATGCATTTCAAATATTAAACTGGCGCGTGGATGTGTTGAGAGTAGGCCCTTTAGTAGNTTTTTTTTTTTTTTTTTTTTTTTTTTTTTTTTTTTTTTTTTTTTTTTGAGATAATAAATAAAACAGTTCATAGTCAGTCATCTTGCTGTTTTGATTTAATTTTCTTTTTTGTATTGTTTTAGATATCAAATAAATAATTATTATAGAAATTAAAAAATTAAAAGGGTTGTGAAAGAATGATAATTTACGAGAAAAATGATTAATTTTGTGTCGCCTAAGTAACGAAAAATTAGTAATTGATTATAAAAAAAAGAACGTCATTATCTCAACCAAAGTGAAAGCTTAACCTACATTAATAAGACAATTAATTTCCAAATAAGACCTTAAAAACATCACATCATTCATATCTCGAGTTAATCTTTGATTTGAATTTTCAATTTATATGGTTAAATTTCTTTTAATAAGAGATGGAGATCGAACCTTCGATCTCAATTATTGTAGATATAACTCAGATTTCTACTTAATTGGCGTAATTATTATATATTTTTTAATTTCAATTTATGAGATAAAATAATAACACATGAAAACAAGGAGAGAATAAAACTAAACTAACCATCGCTACCATGACGAAGGTTGAAAGTAAATATATCAAATGAACGTTTTTTTCCCTAATTTAAAAATCGGGAGGAATTTAAATTAATTTAATTAGATGCAACTTTTCAAGTTAATAATGGAGTAAACTCAAATTAAAGGAGTATTGTTTTTTAATTCTTGCAATATTTTACCTCATTTTGAAGATAATTTTGAAAGGGGTAGGTTTATAAATTTGGAAGGTCATCAGAGTTCTATATTTGTTATTTAAGGGAAAAAAATGATCTATACTTCCATATATTCTGATGTGTGTCTGGATAAATAAAAAATTCTAAATTTGGATGAGTTTTAGCATTTGAGTTTTGGATTCTAGAACATAATTCAATGATATTGAAACAGTGAGATCCGAGTGTAGAAACCTCTAAAAAATATGATGATAAAATGAGGCGAAGAAAACGAAAATGATTGAATTCAAATACAACTCTAAGTGAGTTGGCATGGAAAGAAAGAAGTATAAGTTGGCATTCAAAGGGAAACATTAATGATTCTCAACCTTTTGCACAAAAAAGAGATTAAAAAGACAATATTTTTAAAATCAGCAATTAAATAAAACCCTTTTTCTCTCTCTCACCAAATTCAAACCAAATTCTCAAATTCCTAAGTTTGTTGATGGCTTAAATGAGAGACAAACTTATAATGTTGCACATGGAATGGAATTGATATTAAAAATAAAAAAAAAGCCTAAAGTTTTCATTTAATTTCCCTAACAGAAACTTATTTAGGTATGTCGAAAGTTGGAGAGGGCCTTAGAAATTAACATTAATTAAGGAAACACATAAATGGGAGAATATATATATATATATATTTATTTATTTATTTAATTGTTTTCCTATCATTAAAAATAAAATAAAAAACATTTGATCAATTATATATGGAAGAATAATATTTTTTTTTCCTTTTAGGAGGGAAACGGTTACTTCCTCTCATAATTGTTTACAAAGTCAAAGGTTTAAATGTTTTAGTGAAAAAATAATTAACTTCTTACCTTATTTTCTAATATTTTTCTTAAAAAATTAATTAAAAGAAATTCATGTTTGTCAACTTGAATCCATTAAATTTCTAAATCTATAACCTGAGGAGATATAGTTACACATATAGAAAATATATATGATTCTATTTACTATACATAATTCCACTATATATATTCATTTAGATTTGGCCTAACGCCCGCCTTCTAAAACTGAATTGACGTGATCCATGACCTGCATCACCGGATCCAGCAACTCGACTTCGACACCCATGCGCTTGCACATGACTAACTCGTCTACCCGACCTATTTAATTATCTCAACCCGACCACGACCTGCGCCCCCTCTTCAGCTTTGGCTTCGGCTCAGCTCGACATGACTTAGCGCAATATGACGACTTTCCTCGGTGCATTCGGCTTGATTTGACAATTTTGGCCATGTTTTTGCTATTTGGACCATTTCCTACCATTTTAGACGATTCCAAAATTGTTTTTTAACGTTATAGGAAGCGTTTTGGGTCAGCATGACCATTGTTTAGTCAATTCAAATTTTTTTAGCTAAGGGTTTGGATTAATTGATGTCATTAGGTGAATAAAGTCCTTTAAGTTGTGCTAACCCAATATTGTGAAGTCATGTATGTTAACCATAAAAGATAGGTAAGTATACATATGCATGTCTTATAGGATCGTTGATAAGGAATCCCTGGCCAGTTCAATCTAAGAACTCTCGTATGCATGTGGATATGCAAACCCTTCGTTTACTAATGCAAAAAAACTCAAACCAATTTGATCTAAATATATCCAAAAACATTAAAATGACAAGGAATCACTCCAAAAATAAGTAAGATTCGGATTACATTATTGATCAAATATTTAAGACAATAATACTTGTTTGAGATTCAAATCACTCCACCAAGCAAAATCGATCATGTCTAGTTTGAATGATTATAAATTTGAAACCTAATCTAATTTTTACTACAATTTTTACCTTCCATGAGTCATTTCAAGAGTTGGTAACCTTCGTATTTATGACTATAATTAGTCAATGTATAAATGTAATCTAAAGTAAATAAAAACTAGCTTACTCGTGGCCAAATCGGAGCACGTGCTAGGGTTTTCTTCTTCCAAACCCTACTTTTCTCTCTCCTCTTTCTTTTTCTTCTTTCTTTGTTTTCCTTTTTTGATAACCATCTGTACTTGGATTAAGGTGCGAGGTTAAAATGACCAAAATGTCCCAGTGAGTTGACTTTTACCATTTTTCTCAAATTTTTACTATTTTTTTATATAATTTTTAAGAGGGTATGAAAAATTTCTCAACATTTTTTTCGCTTCTAAGTCATCTTGAAGTTTGGCCTCTAAGATCTCAATCCCGAAAATTTAAAATTAAAAGAAAAATCGATAAATGAATCATCCCCAAAACTCAAAGTGTTACATTATTAAGGGTGAAATGAGAAAAACCAGGTTGAATTTGATGGAGTATGACAAAGGGTTTTCATATCATGTTGGTGTGTTGGTCCCCTTTCTCTAAGCCTTTCCCTCCACAACTTGGCTCTCCATCGCCATATACAGATGTGACATTTCATCTATCTAAACACCTATCTCTCTCCCTCTCTAAAATTCCATTTTATATCAAACCTCCACATTTTCAAAACTATAATATTTAAAAAATGCATCAATACACATTAATATTATCATGCTCGTATCCATCGAACTTTTAAAACATTATTCATATGATATTATACAAATAATATCGTACAATTCAATTTTTTTTGAACGCCTCTCCTAAGATAAATTTAGAGGACTTTAAGGTTACATTATTGCATTAATCATATGATTTTATGGGGTATTCAAAACTCATTGCTTTTAGACTATCCATACCTATAATAAACTCATCAAACTCGAAAAGTACTTTCGAGAATTGGGAAAAGATAAGTGGATAGATACGAAAACTAATTAAATTATTAGGGGTTGGTTGGTTATAAATCATATCATTAATTGGCCCACACACACATTTTGAAGATTACACAAAAATTGGCTTGGTTTAGACATAATAATACATTCCTCTAAGTTCGGTCACATTCCGTTTGACCTTATCCTTACTATACCCACCATATCAAACAAAATTAAATGCCCATAATTAAGCTTAATATTATTAAAAAAAAACAAACAAAAACTACATATTTATTTTAAATATCATTAAAAGGTATTGTAATGTTTATATATATTATTAACAAATAAAAAGAATATATTACTTATAGAAGCTCAAATGCAATCAATAAAAGTGTATTTTTTCTAAATTATATCCTTCACCAATCATGAGAATAAAATAACTAAGAAAAACTTAAAAGAACTGACATTTCTTTTTGGTGACTAAATCATAGAAACAAACATGAAAATTACTAAATTATTTTAAATTATTTTCTTTTTTAGAAAAAAAGATTCCAAAATAAATTATATACTTTATTAATTATACAAAAATGATTTACCTGTGATATAAAAAGAAAAAAAGTTATTATATTTGGTCGTGAAAACCAATTTTATAGATCATTATAATAAATTAGCTTATGATTGTTGAGTGTATCTTTGTGACACTCGAACAAAGGAGGATCATATGAATGAACCAACATCTGAATAATAACGATCTTGGAGATGGAATAGCTTTAAAAGAATTGAAAGCTATTACTTATATCAATAAAGTATACCTTCTTTTTTGTTGACTTAATTACAAGAACTTTATAGTTAAGTGTGTTTTTTAAGAAGTAGGTAGGTAAGAACCAAACATGGTGAAAAAACTCGTGTTAGGTCTATAGTAATAGTGGGCCCCATGTTGGTCGAAGTTTGAAAACAAATGTGAAAGAGGGTTTAGAGAGGTTGTAGTCAAAGAAGTACCAAATTTAATTTTGAGAGTCGAAGAATTGGGAAATTGTGGTCATCAAGGCAGCCCAATTCTAAACGCAAGGGGATTAGTCGGTGATGCATGTTATTTTTGTAAAAATAATATTTCATTTAATAATAAACACACGTGGCATTTGTCACAACCTATATTAGAATGTTGATTAAATTATAAAGTGATTTAAAAAAGAATGTCCAAAAAATATAACACGAGCGGTAAATTGGGATTCTATAATTGCAACAACAATAATGTTTGTTACATCAATTTTCTTGGATTCTATCCACTCCACCTACCCAATAATTTTATGCCACGTTAATCATTTCTGTCCCATATTTTTATATCCATAAAATATATTATATTCCTCAATTTACAACTAATATCTGTGCATTTGTTTTCTAAATCTTACCATAAAATAGCCACGTTACTCATTTTGCTTAATAATTAATTACACCCGTCAATATTAATAGAAACGTATATTTACTATCATTGAGTTATGTGTGACGTTTAAATTAAGAAAAGATACGGGATGAATCAAGACCATGTTCATACAAAATTGATCTAATAAAGACCCATGTTTAGAATTTGAATTCGAATTCGACATTTGATGGCCTCGGTATTCCCCTGCATCCTACGACAAGGTCATATTACCAACTTCTCACTTTGTAAGACCGAAGACTATCCCCATAAACTAACACGAGTATTTTGAGCTTGCTTTCTCTTCACTCACATGCATCTCAAAAAAATTCTTAAGAGTCACCTAACATAGAATTGGTTCAAGTAAAACACACTTAACCATGAAGTTTCATTGAGCCACTGAAAAAGAATGTGCACTTTGTTTGTATGGGTAATAACTTTCGTTTTCTTTAAGCTTTTCTCAGTCATTTTATCCTCACAATCTCTCTCATTCGGTTATGGTCTCAGTTCATTAATGTACTTCTCTATTATTCGAGTGTCACAAACCGTATGGAATATAAGAATTATAAGATATCTAATCTAAATTCTAAATCACATACTATAACATTATATAATCATAAATTTACACAAAAATTTGGATCGTCAAAGTTCATTTATTTATGTATTTCTCTCATTCGGCATTGGAGGGTGGAAAGTGGTGTTGGAAGGAAACTTTTGGCGGGACCCATTGTTTGGAAACTTTGGATACAGCTTGCATTCCGCCGACGATAGAGAGCGAAATGAAATTAAACAAACTTTTGTGATAGCGATAAAGATCAGATTCAATGGTGTCAGAAAGGAGGGGCACTGATTGCGTACACCCGATGTACACTTTGTACAATGGAAGATGTGAGATCATGATTTGTGTTGGGCCACCTGATCTTCATCAGATGGTGCTCCAATCCCCACACATTTTTTTTGTCAGTTTTCTTAGGCCCAATTATTAATTCATGGGCCTTATATCACTCAATTCAAAGCCCCACTCCCCCTGTTCAAATTTATCAAAATTACAAAATTATTATTGTACTTTAACCCTTCATTTAGGTTTCTATTTCTATTAAACTTTTTCTCAAATTTTGAGTGAGATCGGGTTAAAGATGAGAGAGTAACATGTACAGAATGAGAATTATTTATGCTCGGTTGATCGTTCAGCTGTAACAAAATTTGTAGACGTAGAAAAATGTGAGAGTAAGCTTCGATTTACAAGTCCATCTTGAATAGGGACAATGTAGAGAGAGCTTGAAAATGGAATAAGACAAAACCACCCCACTAACAAAAGAATATACAACATTTTCAGCTGCAACAAGTATCTAAATCTAAACATATATATAGATATATGTTACACATAACGTGGATTCAATTAAAAATTAATGTCATTTAAGGTGGTTTTTAAACGTCGATTTATTCTTACATACGAAATCGGCCGTCGAAAACATCTCCTCCTCATCCTCCTCTTCGTCAACGACAAATGGAGAATCAGAATTATTCAGTTCCTCAAATCGGTTCGACAAAAAGAAACCCCGTAAAGTTTTCAAATTTGTTATGGTTTCTACTTCTGCGGTAAAAATGGCCATAACAGGTCTATGGTCAGATAGATTTGATTCCCCTCGATTGTATGATACTTGTTTTAGTCCCTTTCCGTTCCATATAATTCGGTCGCACCTGAATTTTGAAACAAATTTTGCGTTTTAGATTCGTTTTTATAGAGGATATGATGCAAAAAAAAGAAGGTTAAAAAAATGATATTATACCAGGCAGGGGCTCTCCTTTTTTCAGCTTTGAGACCATGTAAGCCTCCATAATAAACCTCTGAATTTGGATAGTATTTGTAAGTTGGCCCAAATTTGATGTTCCCTTCTTCCCATCCTTCCAATACTTGCCCATCCATCATCTCCATCTTCAGCTTCATTTCCAAATTTAAAAAACAAAAAAACTTTAATTAAATATATAAACTTTTTCGATTTTGTTTTCTATTTCGACCCATTACACGACTCTTCTCGAACTACACTATGTGCCCAATAGAATCCGTGACTTATTTGCATCTTTAGCAATCCTCTACTCAAACCACACGGTTCGACATGACTCGTCCATAATTCTACATAATGAAAATATTGGCTCATACCCATAACTTTTCAAAGGCTAAAAACTCGTGTTCGACATTTAAGCACATGAAAATTCATTTCAAACTTATAATTGAACTTACTTACTTGATCGTTTTGTAATAAAGTGTCCCAATCCTTTCTTTCAACCAATAATCTCGTAGTTTCTTCAGGTAGAGAAATTCTATAATTCAAGTCCCCAAACAATACCACTCGGCTGCATTCAACGAAACATAACATTAATCAATTATAGCCGATCGATTTTATCATNGTATAATTTATACAACTTTAGAAAAATCACAATATTCTATTTTTTATGAGTTAGAACACTTATTATTTATATTAAATTACCATTTTCATGGTCAGTAGGATTAACAGATAATATATTTATTTGTAGAAAATACAAAGGAATAAGGACAATTTGAGGTTAAGCAAGCAATAATGGAGCTGACCATATATTTATTTATTTATGGATTTAATTTATATTAAATTAGCTTCCCAGATTTCTATTAATTAATATAATCTATTAAGATTAAAACCAATTCATATGGTTTTATATTATATATATATATATTATTGTCGGCTGAGTTGGTGTTTTTTTAATATTAATTTTGTCGAAAAGTTGATGGCAATGGAGCTTACTCATGTTGGAGTATTTTGTTGGGCAAATCAAGAGAAGGGCCCTTTGGAAATGAAGTGCGACATAATATGTCACAAACATTATCGTTTCTGTTCTTTTCATCTCCTTCTTTGCCTCCCGATGCCAAATGAGTGCACACAAAACAGAAGCTTGTTTCATGCAATCGAAACCTTACCGATACTGAGCCCTGAAACCAATTGGTATTAGGGTTTGAATCTTAGTGGGCATCTAGAAGAACACTAGTGATGGGTATTACCTTGTTGCCGAGGCAGCTCATGATGCCGCACCCAATGCATGACACGCTTGGACTTCGAATGAAGGGATGGAGATCGCTTCGAACCCAAACGGATATCATTATCCCAACCATTTGCTTGCTTATAATACACTTGAATGTTTGGTTCACTTTCTTCTTTAAAGCTTCTCTTATCATTGAATTCCATTGTGAGCATATTTCCCTATTCTCTGATCCAAACACATTCGAGGCTTTCAATGGCACTATTTCTTGGAATCTGCATGCATGTCATTAACAAACCCTAATCAACATTTACTATTCTATAATCTAATTAAACTGTACCCAAACTCACTACTAGTAGATATTGTTTTTTTTGGATTTTGAAGTTTCGTTCGGGATCTTACATACCCAAATTTAAAATCATGAAAGAGATAATGTAACAGTCCAAACCGAGTACTAGTAGATATTGTCCTCTTTGTGCTTTTTCTTTCGGGCTTTTCCAAGGCTTTTAAAACGCGTCTACTAGAGAGAGGTTTTCACACCTTTAGAAAGAATGTTTCGTTCTCCTCCCCAACCGATGTGGGATCTCACATACCCAAATTCAAAATCAAGAGATAATGTAACCGCTCAAACCCACTGTTTAGCAGATATTGTCTTGTTTGCTAGGGAGAGGTTTTCACACCCTTATAACGAATGTTTCGTTCTCCTCCCCAATCGACATGGGAATCGACATGGGATATCACAAATAAACAAAAACAATCCGAAAGTAAAAAGTGAAGTTACCCAAAAACGTAGATGTCACAAGAAATGTCCACCCAATCCTCCATGTCCAAATCCTGATTTGGTGCAACTCCTCCAACATTCCATGTACTAACAGAAACCCTAACAAAAACAACAAAGGAAAGAGATATAAGTTTGAAGATGAAATGGGGAAGAAATATAAGGCATATATGAAGCAAATATTACTTGTAATTTTGGATGGGAGGCTTATAGAAGGCATTAGGGAGTGAAGAAGATTGAGCAAAGAGTGGAATTTGAAGCAAAGATGGAGAAGTGTTGTTGGATGGAATATCAGCCACAAAGCTATTGCTACCCAATCTCTTCTTCAAAATCTTATTAGCAACCAATCTTGGCCACATGACCTAAGAATAAAAAACAAATGGAAACAACAAAATCCTTACCAAAATGAACTCATGCAAATGCAAATGAGAGAAAGAAAGAGAGATAGAAGGGTTATTACTTGTCCATGCTTCCCAGCCATGGAGTGATGAGAGAGGAAATTGAAGAGGTAGAGAGAGAGAGAAGAAGAATGTGAAGAAGAAGAAGAAGGATGAAGAAAAAAATAAGAATTGGGAAAGGTCGCTGTTTGCAAGTTGTTGGTGATGATATTGCTTATTCTTTTACTTATTCTTTTACTTATTCAATCCCACAGGCAACCAACACATAGGTGTAGCTTGGGGTAGGCTTGCGTTTGTTTATTTATTCTTAATTGAATTTAGTAAGTACAAGTTGAAGATGGGTTCCTCCTCCTATACTTTTCAATATTCAAACCACCTTTTTTATTGCCTCACTTATAGGGAACATTCTTACCTTTACTAACTCATCCTTCCTTGTTAGAGTTCGAGGATGCGTTTTTAGAATGTTTCTATAACGTTTTTAGATCACTACTTCACTAATATAAAACATTTGACCCTAGATTATATACCGTATCCAAAGTCCTTTTAACGTCTATAGACTCATTTGAGGCGTAATTTCAACGAGGAACTACAGTTGCTACCATGTACATTATATTATCTTTTTACATCGAAACATTCTTTTAAATATACTAACCTAAAGTCTAGTAAAAATAAATGCAACTACCCTATGTAGGTTTCTATTGGAACAGCTTCATATTGTTTCTTTTTGGATTTTTTCTTTTGAACTTCCTCTTAAAGTTTTTAAAATGTGTTTGCTAGGAAGAGGTTTCCGGACCCTTATAAAGAATCATTCGATCTCCTCTCCAACTGTGTGGGATCTCACAAGGGGATTAGAACACACTTTACAAGGGTACAGAAACCTCTCCCTAACAGACGAGTTTTAAAAAGGGATGTTACATCCATGGTCTTTGATGCGATGTCTCCGTCAACTGCACAAAGGTGTCTTACCTTTAGGTAAAATATAAAAATAGCAGATGACTTGAATATTTGAGTATTTGAGTATTTTAAAGCTAAAGAATGCAACTACATGCAACATGAATGAAACGAGTATTTTAAAGCTAAAGAATGCAACTACATGCAACATGAATGAAACTCATCATTTAAAATCGTATTCTCTTAAGTAACTTTATTGAAAAACGGTATTTAAAGTATATATTTCGAAAATTTGTATTTGAATGGGAAGGTTACTATGCGTAAGTTCAAGATGCAAATTTAAAATAATAAGTATGTGGGATACTTTATTGTATTAGACATAAGTTAAAAATAAAATATTTTTTCATGATTGAAATATAACTAAATAAAAAAAAACCATAATTATTTATTGCATTTTATTATTTTAAATTGTCTTAACTTAATGAGGTAAAAAATGACCCATTATTAAAAAATACATTGAGTAGTTTTCTTTTTTAAAATGCCTGTCAAAAATAAAATATGTTTTTTTGACTAAGTTTAAATTGAATACTATAAATAAATATATACCTCGACAATGACTAATTTATATTGTTCCATCCATTTTGAAATTTGTCTTTTATTACCTACATTTTTCGTAACCCTAATTTTCTTCATTTTTGTTTTACTCAAATATATTTATGTTATTTTTAATATAACTCAGTTCAAAATGCATATTATACTTTTGTTTTTATGGAGGTCGGTAATTTAAAAATAAATTATTTTCTTTATTTTTATATTTTCTATGTTAACTTAATATATATATATATATATATATATATAGTTTAAAATAAAAATAATTATATGTATTTTTGAACCATTAATTTTTTTAGTTCAACAATTATGGTAATTATTTTATTTTTAAATTTTAATTATTTTAATTAACAAACAAGAATAGTTTGTTTTAAAAAATTATTTGTTAGATGTGCCATAATTAAGTGTTATTAATAGAACATGAATGTACTATCTTTTCAATATTTTATTTCTTAAGCCAAATACTTTGGAGTATATTTATGAAACCATAAATTTTTAATTTTGGATGTTACGGAATTTAGCTTTTGCAATATTTTTATACTGTCTTTCTATAGTTTTGGCCTCCAAAATTTTATAAACAATTTTATTTAATTTTTATTTAAGAGCTTTTAGATGTACTTTTTTTAATAACCCATTAAATGTAATTCCGTTTATATTTTTTTTTGGGACCACCTAACATAAAATTCAGGGAAGCATAACCGATTTAATTTTAGAGTTTCTATTAATTAAGTTATCGAAAAGCAAAATGCACATTATTGGTATAGACAATAACTTACAATTTTTTTAAATTTTGCTAAGTCATCCTATTATCTGATTGATCGCTCTTATTTGGATGTAGTCTTGGATACCTTATGTGTCAATAATTGATGGTCTTTCATTTTTTTTCTTTTTTCTTTTTTTAAATATACCTGAAAGCTCTTCTTCTCCACCATCCCAAACAATTTCACTACCATAATAATTATTATTAAATCAATAATAGTTTATATATATATATTGAAAGTCATCCATTAATTTTCAATGTATTAATGAATAGACCAAGTTGATCGATAAAAAAAAGAAAAAAAGATATTTAATAAATTAATTTGTAATTCTGTCATGTAATGGAACATGAAGTTATGGTGACCTAGGAACAGTATCCAACCTAACATTATATATTATGTAGTCTCAAATCTTGATATACAAAAATAAATGTCCATTTTTTATTTACAATATTTATAATAATTCCAATAAACTAAATGACAGAAAATTAACAATAATAAATCCCACTTGTGCATTTTAATAAAATTTGTGATAAAGACAAAAAAGCCCCCAAATCACCAATGGGATGTAGCATTTGGATTTTCTTAATCATGAGTGCAAATGGGGAAATATGACATATTTTTCTCCACTCTATTATTATTTTTTTAATTAAAAAATCATTTTCATTTCATTTTTTTTTATATGAAATATTGTCTTGAATTTTTTGGCATGTAGCTAACAATTAAAAAAAAATCACGATGATGATTTGAGTACAATATTATTTATTTATTTATTTATTTTATATTAAAAACAATTTCGTTTAGAACACTCTAGATTGAACATGAAGAAAACAAAAACGTATTAGTACTAATTAAGTGGGATTTGGAGAAAGTAAATATAAAAAAAGTGCATAATTGTAGTTTAATTAAGAAAATAATTTTTTTTTTTTTTTTATTTCCTTGAAATTGGTTGGTTGGTTATCTCAAAAGAAAGAGACATTAAATTATTTGTGCCAACTTTTTCTTCGCCCAAACATTAAAAAAGGGGAATATTGCGTCATATAATTCGCATATTAATTCCTTTTAAAAAATAATAAACTAAAATCGGAAAACATATCTCACAATTAGGATAATTTTCTTTAATGGTTATTTTGGAAGTAATAATTATAAATATTTATATTTCTCCCTATATGCTTCATTTTTTAGAATATAAATAAATATTTAATCTTTATATATATATATATATAAAGAGTATTTATAAAACTTAATTACCAAACTAACCCTTTTTCTAAAAATATTATTTATTACCGATTCATTTGGATAAGTTCGATATATTTTTATATGTATTTACATAACACTCACTAATTAATTATAATAATAATAATTTAATATGTATTTTAGAATTATAGTTAAAATATGTATTCTCGTTTATAATATATGTGTACCACTTTTGTTTTTCTACTCCGATAAATAAAATTTAGACATAAATGATTTCCAAATTATAATTAATTTTTAAATAATTTTAAAATACCGAAAGTACTGGAAGAAAAGGTGGCTGCGTAATATATGGTGGTTTTGAAATAAGGATGGCCTATTAATAAAAGAAGGCATTGTGGATGGACGGTTCATATAAGATAGTGATTGGAAGAAATAAAAATAGTGATCGAAAAAAACCACCTATCAACTATTAAATGAAAATCAATGCATACTTCTATCCTATCTTAACTTTATTGGTCATTCCAACGTTTGCCGTCATTCTTATAGAGGTATTTTACGTTTACTTCACAAATAAAGCTAGCATGTGACTTGAGTATTTTAAGAAATAGTCAGCAAGTCAGTCTACTATTGGAGTTAGTAATGCAATCACACATGTAATGATGGACCCTATGCTTTAAAATCATAACATTGTCTTTAACTCTTTTCATTTTCGTGTAGGATTAGATGTGTGATACTTCCCTGCTCACGGTTCATGTACGTGCATATGGACCCACCAGACGGGTTCATATACATACTCTTGGACCTGGCTTAGTCAGACACAATGCGTTAGTACATCGCAGGATGCTATAGAAAAAGAAAGGCCCACATGATATCATGGTAAAAATAAATATCGAAGCTACGCGTCTGTACTAATATAACATAACGGGGAAGCATCCTAATGCACGTGACGTACATACATGCATGAGACCCCCATGATTTACATACATAACATAAAATTAACATCATTCTGTTTTTTCCTTTCATCCATGACATAGTACATATATACATCATGTATACATGATATTCATCACATAACTTTACATGACATACATAGTATTTTGTTTCATTCAGAACATGGCGTAAGGGATATTGCAATACATAGTAGCATCTTATGTCATTACATAGAACACTTAAACATAACATAAATAATATGGTGCATGCAGGGGCCACGGGGCATGCACCATCATACACCATTCAAAACTTTTAACTCCAACGGTAAAGGTCAATTACTTATTTGGCGTTGGCCAAAGTCTCTAACTATCCTGTAGCTGCTTCGGAAGTATCCTTCAAATGTTTAACTTCACCTATACCAACCCATATCACATTCTTTAGGACATACAATACATATACTTGAACTAATCGAATTGATTACTTTTAATTTTATCCCAAAAATAATTACTGAGTAACAAGGAGTCTTACCGATCTCAGATAACCTCATATTCGATTTCGATTTCTTCCTCCGACATCACTCACAGTTTTCCTTTGCTACCAATGGTTACAACAATGCTTTTTCATCTTAATGTTCCTCATCGCTGTGTCGAGTCTGTGTCATCAATTGTAAGTATTCTCTCTTGTTGTTCTCGATCTTTCTCTCCCTCGACTATGTATGAACTCTGTAGAATGGGAGCGAGGAAGTGTGGCATGACTGAGGGTGTGAGAATGGCACTTAAAGAAGGATTGTAAGGCAGTTACTTCCTACGAAAATGACGCTTCGCCAAAAATGGCAAGATTTCGGACAAGGTTCAGTTTTTTTCTCCTTCAAACTAACTATTGTTATAGGTATAATATAATGTATTATAAACCATATAATTTTGAAAACAATTCAATCTTACTCTTAAAGCTTATCAAATTCTATCCATTTTTATCAAAACAAACTCTATAAACATAAATGTTGCAATTTTTCAAGTTTAAATTGGATTAACGTACAATTAATCATTAAATATATATATATATATATATATTGAGGATTTCTAAATGAAAATTGATTTAGGCCATTGAAGGGCTTGAAAATTTTGGAAATATACATTTGGGGTTTCAGGCCCATATTGTCTCATTCAATTTGGGCCACAAAGTATATGACGGCCTTAAGGCCCAATAGAAAAAGAAAAATGGGAGCATATGGCCAAATTAAAAATTCAGTTTTGAAAAACATAGCAAAATTTGATTTACACATTTACCCTCACAATTTTACTTTATTTTCATATCTGCCCTTACACCTGCATTTCCTTCACCATATTTATGAATGGCGTATTTTAAGTATGTTTGAATCCTTTAAATTCCAATCAATCTCTTTCCTTCCAATTTCTTGGATCTCATTTAAGTTCTTATCCATTAATTTTTTTAATTAAATCTTTTTCACCCATTTATATTATTCTCACTTACAATAATTTATTATTTTTAAATACGATATTCTTTTTAGGTTCTTAGTCTATTTATTATTTAGTCAAACTAATTTAATTTCAGTCAGATTGTTGTTCTTCGCTGTCCTAATGGTTGCTTTTTGGACACTTAACGTTCATATTGCATTTTACATACCATTGGCCATATATGTATTTATTAATTCCGTCAATTATATATGTACTGAATATATATATTCGACCCATAGATAGTATGAAGCTTTATCTTATGTTTTTTATAAGCAAAGTATTTTATGTCCTTACAATGCTTGCAATTATTCCCATATACGTAGCAATGGCCATGGATTTTATTTATTTTGAGCCATCTGTTTTCTATCCTTACTATACTTCCCATTCTTTCTATATAACTCCAAATATCATCAATACTATCTTTGTTTGCAAGTTGACTTATTTTAACATTCAAAATCAACCCTTTCATTTTTTTTCCTCCTCGAGTATGAAAACAAAACATCGACCTTAGCCTTGTCTAGGGCCTCTAGAGACTATTTGGACGACATGTCTTTTCCACCTTGACATCTACAGGTAGTGGTTTGAATCTCTCCATATTGTTTTCTTTCACAACCTTTATAAGTACGATCTTTCTCTTAATTAGCCAATATGGACTCCAACAATACTCCCCCTCATATGAGGTACATAATTTATTCGACACTTGAGTCACTATAACTATACTTTCGAGACTCACAACTTTTTTATGTGACACTTAAAGTTTCCCCCAAAGGCATCATACTCATGGAGATAGTTACCCTCACTTATATACCTATGATCTTCTCCTTAATTAGCCAATGTAGGACTCCAAATGTGAGATCCCATATGGTTTATAGAGAGGAACAAGTGCTAGCGAGAACACTGGGCCCCAAAGAGGGTAGATTATGAGATCTTACATTAGTTGGAAAGGGGAACAAAATATTTTTTTTATAAGAGCGTATAAACTTCTCCCGCACGTTTTAAAAATTTTGAGGAGAANAAAAAAAAAAAAAAAAAAAACAATGAGTAAACGGTAGACTTTGCCTGATACACTAACCATTCTCAATAAATAAATAATATAAATATAATTTTACATACTATATTACATTTTAAGAATTTAGATAAAATGCGAGAAGTAAACGTGATGTGATTGTCCATATTAAATTTCTATAAATAAATAAATAAATAAATAAATAAAGATAACTTTTAAAATGGTTAAACTTTCATTTTAAATATGGTTTGTTGCACGCCACATAACTATTTAACTAAATTTTAAAAAACGTAATTAACGATAACATATATATATATATATATATATATATGTATATATATAGACAAGTAATCACATCCGACCAATTGTATCTTCATGAAATCCATATCCACCAACCAAAAAAAAAAATCCAAAAACGAAGTATTTTAAATTCAATAAACAATGCGATATAATTTCACATGTCATGTCCTATTTTAAAACTGTAGGCAAGCTATGCACTCTAGCTTTTTTTTTTTTTTAAGTACTTTTCAAAATTTTACTAACACTTTTATTTATCATTTTATTTATCATGCCTGAAAAAAAAATATATATATATATATATTTATATTGAAATATTTAGTCCAACTTATATTTCAAAAATCGAGTAAATTATATTAAATAAGATATACTTATAATTTTATACCATTGGAATAATTTGTTAATAAAATAATAGTATGCTTTAAATTTTAATTTAATTTTAGTATTATATTTGAATTTTTAAATTTGTTTATCCATTAGTATTAATAATTAGTCTCAAATAAATGATTTTAATAAAATTATTAAAAGAATAATTGTAAATAATTAATATGATCATCAAACTGAATAATCATTAGGTAATAATAATCTGTGAAATAATAAGAGTGAAAAAAAAAAAGAATAAGTGTCAAATAAAAGAAAATAGAAAAAAGAAAAAGCAATCACAAAATTTAAATAAATTTTTTTAATGAAACCGTTTCCAAAAAGTAGTTAACTTTTGTGAAATCAACGGCTGATTAAAATTATATTTTAAATAGCATTTTAAACGTGTGGACACGTCACTTGATTGAATAAAGAACCACAACTTATATTCAAATTTCACATCACGTCCACTATAAAATTGTATTTCTTTTTTTAAGTGACAACTACCAAATTTATATGCCTAAATAAATTAATAAAATAATAATTTAAGACACATGAGGTTTTTTTTTAATATATTTTAACCCAAAAAAAAAAAAAAGGATCTAGTTGGAAATTTTAAATATTTTTTAAATTAAAAATTAGGAATTATTTTCTGTAGTTTAACATTTTTTTTAAAGTACGATTCAACTATCTCTTGTCATAATAATTTAAGCTTTAACCTCATTAGTAAAAGGAAATTTTTAGATTTATTCTATTTTATTTTTTTTAAAAAAAAGGAAGAATAATGAAAGGAGGCTATTTATGTGATAGCGAGAAAGGAGAATAAAATAAAAAAACAAAATGGAAATTTGTATTCATTATCGATAAAAATGGATTTTTCTTTTGTCGATAATTTAAATAACAAAAGATAATAATTATATGATAATTTGGCCTCATATTATTTTGTTTTCACTAACATATCTGATGTATAATTACAAAATTTTTATAATCGAGTCACTGAAAAGAAAGGTTCATCTTGTTAGTGTAGATAATAATTTTCTATTTTTTTTATTTTTAAAGTTTTTTTTAATAATAATTAATAAAGGAGAATAAAACTTAAAAAAAGATAGTGATAAAATGAAAGAAGAAAAAAATAAAAGCAAGAAAATGGAATCAAATAATGAAAATGCGATGGGGATAGGCATGATGATGATAATAATAATGGTGTGGGGGCGATGAAAGCCGCTGCTGATTGGGTACACTCCCCTTCTCCATACTATCCTCCACACGTGCCTGTCACCTCCATCAATTGCTTTCCTTTTCCTTCCTTCCCTCTTTCTTTCTCCACATTTAAACGTTAAAACCATGTCAATTATATATCATATACATAATTGATATCAATTTATATATTGATATGATACGATTATATTAGGATTATGCCCTAGCGATAGGTTCCTACATTAAAATAAGTTTATGGTGATCGATTAAATTTTACCACAAGAGATAATGACTAAGAATAAAGAAAGAAGCGGTGATTAATGAAAAAGTTTTAGAAATCTTTGATTATATTTTGATATCTGAACGGGTGATTAATTAACAAATTATATGTCTAGTGTTTTTATTATGGAACCCAAACTTTTGAATATTAAGTGATTTTGAGTATTTGATGATATTTTATTAAATTTTTAGTAGTTGTTCATTTGCTTTAAGTAAAAAATGGTGGGTCAGGCAAAAATTTAGAATAAGTAGTATTAGGCGCAACATTCATAATTATTAGATTGGGAGATACTTTTAATATGAATTTTGGGTTGGGTACACTTGTGATACCTTTTATATCCAATTCAATGTTCGTTCTGGTTGTATGTTTCTTCTAGTCAAAAATCTCTATTAAATAATAAACCCAACTATGAAATATTTGGATTGAGTTGATTAGGGGTTGGTTAAATCATTTATTTATATTGGATAAAGTGAGATGTTAATACATTAAAAAATATATATTTAATTATTTTTAAATATTGAATTAATTTATATTATCAGAAATTATATTTTCCAAAAAAATTATATATATATATATATATATAATTTGTTAAAACAATAAATAATAAAAAAAACAATCATGAAATTAAATAAATATACGTGTATCTAATCCTATCGCAACTAAAATATACTTTTAGAAATCAATAATGTGTTTGAGTTGGTTTGTGAGTTCCTCTATCAATTAGAGAGGGAAATAAAGCATTCTTTATAAAAGTGTGAAAACTTCTCATTAGTTGATGCGTTTTACAAATAGTATCAAAGCTAATCACTGGTCGGTGCGAGCTAATCACTGGTCGGTGTGAGGCAATTGTCAGAGTAGGCTAGTCGGTGTGAGGCAATTGTCAGAGTAGGCTAGATCTGGTCGAAGTAGAACTAAACTAGAACTAAACTCTCGAAGTAGAACTAAACTAGAACTAAACTCTCGAAGTAGAACTAAACTAGAACTAAACTCTCCCCATAGTAGACACCCCTAACCCTCTCCATAGCAAACGCGTTTTAAAATTGTGAGGCTTAGGTTATATTACAATTAGACGAACACGACTCTCCACAATGCTATGATATTGTCCACTTTGAGCATAAGCTCTCATGGCTTTGCTTTGGGCTTTCCAAAAGGGCTCATACCAATAAAGTTAATATTCCTCACTTATAAACCCATGATCATTCCCTAAATTAGCCGATGTGGAACTTCCATCATCGAACAATTACAATGGTATCAGAGTCAATCAGACGAAATGTCAGCAAGAACACTGGACCCCAAAGGGGTGGATTGTGAGATCCTATATTTGGAGAGGAGAGTGAATCACCCCGTATGGTGACTCACAGTGGATAATATTACTAGTGGTGAGCTTGGGCCATTACTTATCAAGTTGGGTCAATCGGGTTTTGCAGATCCATACAATATATTAGGATTATTACAGAGATGTTCATCACTTTTTAACGTTTAAAATCCTATTTGGCACAACCGTAAAAGCTCAAACACTAATGTTATAATTTTTTATAAATTTTGATGTAAGATTAAATTTTGGTTACTCATTTCCAAATGATATAGATATTTGAAAAGTGTTAGAACAATAATAGTGCAGGTGCTACGATTGTCCACTTAACTAAAATATTTAATATGAATTCATTGGATCCATTCATTAAAATATATTATATATATATATATATTTATCAATAGAAAAATTTCAAAATAAAATAAAAGAAAATAAAATCCAAATGAACCCTACCTCACATGACAATTATTGGGTATAAAATAAATAACTGAATATTTTTTTGTTGTCATCCTATGAACACTCATCACTTCTTCCAATTACTATATTATTTATTTTGATTAATGCTGTGTGTGACAAAAATAACCCATCTCCCAATCAATTATATGTTCCTTAAATTACAATTCCAGTCCCTATATTTCATCATTTTTTGCATTTTTCCCCATCTACATAATTTACTTTATTTCATTTCCTATCTTATATTTTATCAATTCATTAATCACATTAAGAATATTTCACTATGTGATAAGGAAAACTTAGTATAACACAAAAAAAATAACATAATTTCAATTTTCAGTTAATTATGCATTATATAATTCAATGAAAAACCTTAGTTTAATTACTAACTTAAAATTTCTTGAATGGTAATACTCTAAATAAATATAATATTATTTATCATCATTAGTCTAGGCATTTACTCATCGTATTTATGTTATATTGGTCTTTAAATGTGAGATCTCACATCGATTGGAGAGAGAAACAAGTGTCAATGATGACGTTAGATCTCAAAAGATGGTGAACTGTGAAATACCATATTGATTAGATAAGGGAACGAAACATTATTATTTTTTTTTTTGTAAGAGTGTGAAAACCTCTTGTTAGCAGACGATTTTAAAAATATTGAGAGAAAGCTCCAAAGATAAAACTCAAAAAAGACAATATAGGTTAGTAATACATTATTTAATATCGTGGAATACAAGAATATTTCTTTTAAAATATATATACATATATATTATAGGCCTACCTAATATATGTCTCTAGGTGGACTGTCCACTTATATGTATAGATTCAAATAATTTTAAGAATGGTAACCTATTAATAAGCATGAAAAAATTGATTTATTTTTGTAAACTTAATTAAGAAGTAAAATTGGACCAACTTAAATATTTAAAAATTAAAACAGGATAAGACACTATTTTTCTTTGTTTTGTTTTGTTTTATTTTAAGGTTGAGGTTGAAATGGAGATTTGAAAATAAAATAATTTAAAAATCGAAACATAAGAGATTTAAAAGTATAATAAGAAATTTAAAATGAGAAATAATAATTGAGAGGAGATTTAATTAATAACGTGGTGGAAACGGCTTGTTGGCAAAGAGTAAAAGGCGTTTTTGTTGCGCCTATATAAATGCAAAAAGCCTCACCTTTTTGCATCCTCATTCCCTTCTCACTTTCAACACATCGTCGGTTTCTTTTGGTCCCTCAGAAGATTTTCGCCATGGACGCCGCCGCTTCCAACCGCCGCGTAGGCCTTCTTCTGTGGGTCGTTATTGCCTTCAGCGGCGTCGTTTTCACTGCTGCTGAGCTTCAGCGATTTTCCCATCCCCCCAAAGACGACGGCTCTCTCACCCTTCTGGTCGTCGGAGACTGGGGACGAAAGGGCGAATACAACCAATCTAAAGTTGCAGCTCAGGTCCCCTNTTTTTTTTTTTTTTTTTTTTTTTTTTTTCATTTATTATGATATATATTATCAGTTATGAAATTTGAATTTCACAAATCTATTTGTAAATAAAATTTGAATTTGCTTAGAAATTAAAATGAGAAAGCTGTTGCGTTTAAGGCAAGAAATTTTGTGGACTGAAACAAAAGATTTTCAATTGGATAAAAGTTCAGGGAAAATATTGTTAGTATATTAAAGAGAATGCGTAGGCCTTCCTTGCAAGTCGAAATAAGGAAATAAAGTTTTTTTTTTTTTAATTATTTTTTTATAAGAAAAAAATATAAAATTATATCAATGGAGAGAATATTTTTTTATTATAAATACATGAGCATTTCCTAAATTAGCCTACGTGTAACTTTTATTATCCAACAATCACATTCGAAAAGATTTCTCAAAACAACAAAAAAACAAAACAGATAAAACTTATCGTAACAAAATTATTATTTTCAATTTTTATAAATTTAAATTGAAGGTTTTATCTAAGGAGGGAATAACCTGAAGGTATAATCGAAAGATTCTAAGCATTATTCCCAACGAGAAAAAGATATTCTTGGAATATAATTTTCACAGGTGGGCCATTATAAATAATTATCTATCAACCATTTTTTTTTTTTTTTTTTTTTTTAAAGAGAGAACCTAAAAATAAGAAATTAAAATAAAACATTTAATGCTTTTTTTTTTTCTTTTATTACTTTTTTTTTACTAGCCATTGTTATTGTTATTACATTGGGTCATGTCTAGCTAAGGACGAACATTGTGGGTCGAGTAAGCGTTCCAATTTCTCTACCTTTAATCTCTTTTCCCTAAAGTAAAATGGTTTCAATTTTTTCTAACATTATTTTTAATTTTTGTGATAGATGGGAATCATAGGAGCAAAATTGGAGGTTGATTTTGTAATTTCAACGGGCGATAATTTTTACGATAGGGGACTGAAGGGTACCGACGATCCTGCATTTGAAGAGTCATTTTCCAAAATATACACAGCACCAAGCTTGCAAAAGGAGTGGTATAGTGGTAAATATAAAGCCCTTTTATCCAAACTATTATTATTATCATTATTATTATTATCAATATTATTATTTTGGTTGCAGTTTTAGGTAACCATGACTATAGAGGAAATGTTGAGGCCCAACTGAGCCCACATTTGAGAAAATTGGATAACAGATGGATTTGCTTGAGATCTTTCATAGTTGATACAGGTAAACTTTATGCATATAATTTATTAAATATTCTTTTCATTACCCACTTTTTTAGGATAAATATAAACATTTTGTAGAGGAATTAATTTGACCGACCTAAATTACCTAATCAATTTGAATTTTTTTTTGTTGGGTTGAATTTTTTTTTTGGTCGAGTCAACTAGACTCGACCCACCTGTCCTATCAATCAATCAACCTGGATTCGACATTAAAATTAAATATAAGAGGTAAAATAGAATAAGGTGTAAGTAGTAAAATAAAATTAAAGGGTAATAAATATTGGAAGAATTAATAAGTGATATATTTTTTATTGGCAGAAATTGTGGAGTTGTTTTTTGTGGACACAACTCCTTTTGTGGACAAGTATTTTAATGATCCCGGAGAAGAGGTCTACGATTGGAAGGCTATTTTACCAAGACAAAATTACCTTTCTAACCTTCTCAAGGTAAGCACAACTTCCTTTTTTTTCTTTTTCTTTATAAATACCTCTATTAATTATTTCTTTTTAATTTTAAAAATAAAAAATTGAAGTATTTTATTAATTTAGGAACTATAAAAATAATTAAAAGTGCTTTGTGTATATCTGCTTTGGAGCTTTTAAATGTAAGGTGACAGTACACCTTACAATTATTCAAAATTACTGTTAAGAATGAATTGACCATTTCATAAACTTGAAAATGAAGACTCTGTTACATAATTTAATCAAATTAATCAAATAAATAATTTAAGCTATGTTTCCATTTGACTTTAGATTTTTAGTTTTTGATATTATTAAATTAAAATTTTATTATAAATACTACTTATTGAGTGTTTTAAAAATTTAAGTAAAGGGTTTAAAGGGTTGGATCGGGTTAAGATTTAAAAAAAAAATGGACTAATTTGAAAATTTTGATTTGTTGGATTGGTGGCCCGAACAACCCATGTACACTCTTTAAATTATGGATGTATTCGGGTCAGATTGCCTTTTTTAATTGTTCTTTTTTAAATTTAATTATTTAAAAATTCTTAATTAGGTTACGTTAATTATTAAAATTTCATAAAATTCAAATATCAAATATTTACACGTCAGAGTACATCACTAATCTCAGTTATTAACTTAGTATGATAGTGTTGAGTTGACTTTGACCAAAAAAAATATCAACCCGCAAACAGAACTGAATTTCAACGGGTCTAACATTTGTTTGTTTATGTTTTTTTGGGAAATGAAATAGGAAGTGGATTCAGCTCTAAAGGATTCAAATGCAAAATGGAAGATAGTTGTGGGACATCACACATTAAAAAGTGCTGGACAACATGGTGACACTCAGGAGCTACTTCACCAGCTTCTTCCCATTCTTGAGGTCTCTTCCCCAAATTCTCTCTTCTCATTTAAATTTTATTCAACCAAATATACTTCATCTCTAAAGTTTTAAACCAAATTTGAATATTATGCAGGAAAACAAAGTGGATTTCTACGTGAATGGACATGACCATTGCTTGCAACACATAAGCAGCATGAACAGGTACATATATTGGCCTTTTGATACTCATAGTGAGGCATAATGGGTATTAATTTGATGTTGTTTGGTGCAGCCCACTTCAATATTTTACTAGTGGGGGAGGATCAAAGGCATGGAGAGGAGACATAAACTGGATGGATCCAAAGGAGTTGAAGTTTTATTACGATGGGCAGGGCTTCTTGTCCTTACAAATCACTCCTTCCCAAGCTAACTTTACATTCTTTGATGTCTTTGGCAATGTCTTGCACCAATGGGCCTCCACCAAGCCACTTCTTCATCACTCTGCCATTTGAACTCCTCAACTCTCAATCTATGTGTATATCAATACATTTGTGCTTTCTAAGCCTTTCCTCTGTATTATCATTCATATCATATCATTTACTATCTACTATCGATATTTGAATCAAATGTTTTTATGCTTGGGTTGGATTGAGTTTATTGTTCGATAAAGTTTGTATGGGTTGAAAAAGTTTTCAATTCGAACAATTAAATTAGGTTAAAAAAAATGTTAGAATCGGACTCAAGTTGAGCACGAACACTTCTAATAAAATATTGGTTCCACTTTTGACTTAATGGTTCTTACAAAAATTATTGCTTCTAATTTGAAGATTGATTCTGAACCTTGAGGGTTGAAACAGACTGCCATCTGCTCCCACTTTGGATTCCAATGGAAACATAGAATTTAAAAGCAAAAAACCAAAAGAAAGCCTCACCTTCTTCCCTGCAAACAAATTTCCATAATGTTTTCTTTTCCGACATTTCCACATAAAATCCTTCATTCAACGACANTTTTTTTTTTTTTTTTTTTTTTTTTTGTTCTTTTTGGTCTTTTATTCAAATTTATGAGGGTGTTGTAACAAAACAATATTGTAAAATCCCAACCAGCAACCCATCAATGTAATGAAACGTGTGAACTGAAAAACAAGAACTATACAGATGCATCTTCTTCTCTTCTATCGCCCTCTCATCGTCGTCATCGTCGTCTATACACAAGAGAATGCTGCTGCTCAAGCAGAAGCGGATTCTGTGTGGGTGTCGTGGCGGATTTTGGCGTGATGGCGTCGTGTTCCTTTACCGAACGTGACAGGGTCAAAGACTCGGAGTCGTTTGGCCTCTTCGGGGTTGATCACACACTCTGGTGGAGGGGACTTGTAGCGGATGCGGTCGTAGCAATAGGAGTATGTCAAGTGCTTCTTCCTGAGGCTCTCCATTTTAGCTCTTTGAGATGGTGTGATCATACCAGAAGGGATTGGTTTGGATGAGTGGTCACAGGTTGAGGACTGCTCGGTTGGATCCACAGCGCAGCCATGGAGAATGAAGTGGGAGAATTGGGCGATGTATGGCGCGTATTTGTAGTTAACTTTGTATTTCCCTCCATTGGTAGCCCAACTAGATCCATCCCATATTGTTGCATACAAACTCATTGGTTTAGAAGGGAACTCACCTCCCATTCTTGCTCTTCTTTTCACCTCTCTAATTGGAACATTATCCACATAAAATCTACATCAAAATTAAACGAAAGAATCACAACCAGAATCAAAACCCCATCACACATGAACTACTTTCCCAACAACATTGTTATACTACATCAATCACATGTTCTTTTTTGGTTTCTTTTCTCTTCCTTTCACGGGAAAAACCAAACAGCCCTTTGTCCTGTTGGAATGGGGAAAGGTGGTTTTTACAAAACAATGGACTGCGTTTCATCGATGAACATTAATGGGATTTGAAGAAGGAAGAACTTACATGATGAGAGATTGAGTCCAGAGAATGGCGTATTCATGGAAATCTTCAGATGGGTCAAACCAGAGCCCATATCTTTCTTCCCTGCCTATGTTTGTGCTTCCATTCCCATAAATATTGGTCTGAATCCTCCAATCTTTGCCTCTTATATTCCCCAAGAACTCAAAATCTATCTCGTCGTGGTTCTTCGCAAACATGTCTCCATTTGACATCTGAAAACAATCACAAACCTCACTCAATCCAAGTTGAATGAACAAATTCATGAACTAAATGAAGCCACCATCATTTCTCAGCAAGAACTTGAAATTCTTCCCATAAAAAACCCACCAGTTACTGATTAGATTAACCTCTAAAATAGGCAAGATAAACAGAGAAGGAAGAAACTCACATAAAAGGCCACCACAACACCAGCAGTGTAATCAGAAGGCAACTTAATGGAAGCACTGAAAAACCCATGAAGATAAAGGTCCTGAGACACAAACCCAGAACCTGAAAAAGCAAACAGAGAGAAGAATCAAAACGAAACAGAATATTCAAACCCCAAATCCATGGAAACCCCATTAAAGAAAAGCTCCCCCTCCTCACCCGTCCTTTCATCAAGATGAAGATGAACGGATTTCCCATCCTTGAGAACGATGAGATTATCATCGCCAAAAAGAGGGTTATAGCCTTCTTCAAAGTCCAGAATCGGGAAATTCCTTCCAGACCCAGAAACAAGAACAGAGAAAAAACAGAGAAAAGAAGCAAACAGAAGGTGTATTGGAAGGAAACCCATGGCTGTAATCGTTTTGCTTTTGGGTATCTGAAATTCAGGGGAAGAGAGAGAGAAGAGAGAGAGAAAGAAGCAAAAAAGTTGTTAATGCGAAGCGAAACAAAGGAAATGAAAAGCCATATCAGAGGGAGTAGAGAACAGCAGCTGCTGTTGAGCTGTTCTTATACAATTTTGTTACCTCAAACTGCTATCTCCCCAAATCTAATTCCTATCATTTTTTTTTTTTTTTTTTTTTTTTTAATTTCTACAAATTCGTCCATAAAAATTAAGTTCACTCAATTTAATCTAATATCTATAACTAATTAAATAAATAAATAAAGAGTTTTATTTAGCTTTCAATTAGTTAATTAATTTTGAATCTCTAGGCTATATAGTGTATCCCTAGACTCGTCTTCCAAAATTAATTGATTAATTAATGGCATGAAAAATACAAATTTATCGAATTTCATTGTCATTGTCATCGTAATCTTAAAATTTAATTTATTATTTTCACACAATTTTTTTTTGGAGGAATATTATGTCCAACCTCCAATAAAGTTATAAATTTAATTTGTGATTTTTAATTACTAATTTATAGATACAAAATTAGAAGACATAAAATTGGATAAAGATTTTGAAAGCTTAGAAATTGGATAAAGTAGGAAAGATTGTGATAATTACAATTATAAAATAAAATGAGAAAATAGGCACTAAAATACAAATCATGTATCGTTAGGTATATAATATACAATTAATTTTTCTGTTTTAAAAAATCTTTCTGATTATGAAAAGTGGTACGGCTTTTTTATTTTTCTGTTT
>NC_036650.1:4641980-4648200 GCF_002806865.2 Cucurbita pepo subsp. pepo | reverse complement strand
AAAAAAAAAAAAAAAAAAAAAAAAGAATCAACTAGTCGCGTCCATCATCAGGCAACCGCCCCACATCCACGGTATCCAAATCCCGATTCAATTTATTTCCCATTTTTCTCTATTTTTATTTTATTTGTTCAAAGTGCCAAATTTTAATTCAAATTTATCAATTTCTTAAATAAAAATATTTTTAATTATATGTTTTTTAACTAAAAAATGTATTTATTTAATTTTTTTTTTTGTATTTGATTGGTTAATATGTGGAAATTTTGATGAGATTAAAGAATGGAAGATATGAACTTTTGCTCCCTAATATTTTTGTTTTGTTTTTAGAATTAAAATGGGATGAAATTAAAAGAGGGGGTATTTTCGTAAATATGATTAAGGGAAGGGGAGTAGGTGGCATGTATTGATTGGTGGAAAAAAAAAAAGCAAAAGCATCACGTGGGACCATCCTAAATTCGGCGCCTTCCCTGTTTCAAACTGTACTCGCGCCTCCTACGTGGACCGAGCCTACCAATTTATTATTTTCTTTCATACGTGAGAATTATGATTCTCTTAAATTCCTTTTTCTCCTATTTTTTTTTTTTTTAAATTTATTTTGAAACACATACAAAAAATAATAATAATTACTTTAAATTTTTTATATTTTTTAAAATATCAAAATCATGATCAACACTAAAGTGGTAAGTTTGGAAACTTTTGGAATTAAAATAGTTTTTTTTTTTTTTGTTATAAAAAAATGTAAGAATTTAAAATGAAATAGAGATTTAAACAAGAAAAAAAAAATTATTCTCTNCTTTAGAATATATATATATATATATATATATATATATATATATATAACGTTAAGAGGATGCTACTGTTAAAGTGTGCAAACTTAACGGTTATTTGCATTAAAATGACGAATATATTCAAACGTTGTGCTGGGAGAAACTATTCCGTAAGAGAATATGCTACCAAATAGACTTGTTAAAGGTGTAGTAAAAAAATAAATGATCTCAACAATCAACTCTACCAATATCAATAACTAATACAATCACATGTATGTGGTTTATCTCGTACACCAAGCCAAAACTATGAAGGAGTATGAGAATGAGGGACATCATCACCAAACTAAAGAAGGAAAGAACAAGGTACTACATGACACCTAGGACGCAAGGACTCTTATGCACTAGTGACCTAAAAAAGTCCAAAACGACAAAAGAACCCATGTCAAACGATCCTCTCTATCAAACTCACCTACCACCAAATGTACCTACCTGAGAGATATACCTGCTTCTTGAAGCTAAAAAGTCAAGTCCATTGAATGAAACTATTCTCATAAAAAATAATTCTCCTCCTATAGAATAAATTTCCCATCCAACCTAAAGGTTAACACCAAATAAAATAGGGACAATCATTTTCAATACTAAAAATAAAATGTATTTTTGTATCTAGTTACGAGAGTGAACGGAATCAAATAAGTTCATGTCAACTAATTATGGGACTAGTCAAATCTAATCCTATCTTCCTTGTACGTCAATTTTTTTTCATTTATTTTTGTAGGTCACTCCCTCTTTAAATTACAAATTTATGATGAAAAAAAAATATTTTAAGGAAGAATAAAAATATTTGATTTCTCATTGATGTTTATTCCATTTTAAATTTATGTCAAATATTTGAATGTCTAGGCAATATAAAGAGTAAATAAATAAAATTCTAACAAAAAATATATATTTAACTTAAATATAACAAGCATCAACATATGTGGGGAAAAAGGAAATAAAATAAAATAATAATTAGAAAATTCTATCCACTATAGAACAAGTTGATGATGCCACTGGGCCCTACCAAGAATCTAAAGGCCACCGAATTTCAGAAAAATATATATAAATAAAAACAAAATAGAAATACACTTCGCGAAGAAAAAAACAGAAAAGAAAGAAAATTTTGTGGCCGTCAATCATGGCCTTAACGACCGTTAGTTTGGAAAAACCTATTTCGGTGTGGCTAACGACCGTTCGTTTGGAAAAACCTATTTCGGTGTGGCTAACGTCCGTTGAGAAAGCAGTTACCGTTTTTTCAACCCCCTTCTCACGTGGGCTCCACCATTCACGCGTACGAAAGTTTAAAATACAATTTTAATCTGATTTTAATTTCATTCCTGTCAATTATTCAATTTTATTAGTTTATTTATTACTTTTTTTTAATAATAATATCTATTAGCATTTTATTTTTTAATTTTGGTAAATTTTTATCTAAAAGAAATATAAATTAAAATAAAATAATCAAAATGTGATGACTTTAGTCACAATGAATCAAAAATTTGTATAATTTAATTGAAAAATTGAAAATAAGAGAAAAACGGTTTTTTTAGTCTTCCTAGGGAATCGTGCATGTGCATGAGAAAGTTTTAAGGTCACAAGCGGATGTTCCACCGTGGGCCCACCATGATTCTCAGCGCATGTTATCTTCGCTCAACTTCTTCACACTACCGTGCGCCTATTGCTTTGCTGCTGGTCATTGGGAGTTCAGACCCACACCCACGGGTGGCTCTAAATTATTTTAATTAAATAATAACTGACCATCAAATTAAAAGATTAGTTTATTTGGGGAATTTTTTTTTTAATTTTTAAAAACGTAATACTAATTAAGATTTTTTTTTCTTTTAATATAAAGATGTTTTTGAAGTTTAAAATAAATTAGAGTATTAACCAAATTTTTGAGAACTCAAAAATATTTTGAAATCATTTTTGGACATTTTTAAAATAAAATATTAATTATTTTTATCCCAAGTTGAATAAGGATATATATATATTTGTCTAAAGAATATTATTGAAACTTTTGAAAGTTTAGAAATATTTTTTTTAGATAAAATGTAAGATTCAAAGGCATGTTTATTAATTTAATCTAAAAAGTGATTTATTTAATAAAATTATGAAAATTTTATATTTAATAAGTTGTAGAAAAAATTACTCACATATTTAAAATATTAATATTAACGTATGTAAATATAAGTTTAGTTTTTATTTATTAAGACTTAAATTTTGATTTTGATTTTGTATGTGATGTACTCCTGAATTAAAAAAAAATTAAATAAATCATAAATTTATTAGATAGAGAATTAAAGTTTTATTTATTAAACCAATAATTTAATGCTAAAAATTAGTTTACAAATTGAAATACATTTACTATTGAGGCTTATGGAACTTGTGCAGAGTACAATTACCATTAAAAAAAACTTTGAAATTATGGAGCAATCATTTCTCACTTTTTATTTATTATTCTACGTTATTTTGTAAATATATAATTAGTTTATTTAGGATTTAAAACCTTATTATTATTATTATTATTTTGTTAAATGTATTTAAGGATGTCCTCATGTAAAGTAGTTTCATTAGTCATAATAGAGCATTTGACTATATGTTTGAAATCCGTTTTACTTTTACTTTTGAAAATTAAGCCTATACACTTCCATATATTCTTTCTTCATTTTACTTTATTTGTTTTAAAAAATGTAAGCAATATTTTGAATTTTTTTTAAAACTAGTTTTTTTTTTTTTTAAATTTCTTTTGAAATTTAATTAAGAACTATATATATATATATATAAATCGAAAAGACCGAAATTTGTAAAGTGAAAAAAATAAAATTATTGTGTAAGTATGGACTAGACGGTTACATGTATATTTTATTGTTTGTTTCTAAGATGTTGCTTTTTTTTATAAATAAATAAATAAATAAAGAAAAATCTCCATTCTTAAATTAATTTGTAAAAGCTTAATAAAATTGTTCAATTTTCCATCATAAAAATGGTGTTGCTAAGTCAAAGGAAGCAGATATGATATGACACAACATTATTTTCCACAAATCATATTAAATGAAGTTTTGATACAAGTCAAGTGGGAATAATTAGGGGAGTTGAATCACCTACACCACCAAGCATTTGATGCTTCAAAAATATTTTCAAATTTTTAAAAATTAATATAAACAATATACTCCAAACCCTATAATATCTAAACTTTCAAAAATTTTATTGATCCCTTTTAATTTTTAAGAAAACTCTAAAAAATAGTGAAATTAAGGTAATGATTTCGAAATAGTTAGTATATACGAATTTACTACCGTATGCTTCACTGATGATTACTAGTAATTTAGACTCTAAAATTGAACTACGCATACTTAACAATTCACTATCTAGCCATCAAGGGGTAAATTCAATTTGTATGTTTAAATTTGTTTGTTTTTATAAATAAATAGATAAAAATAACTTCTGTATTTTTATTGGGTATTAAGGGAGAAGAAAGGAGAAACAGCCTTCTTTTTATAATATAAAATTTTCAACAAATACTCTGACACTCATTTATTTTTATTTTTTTCCTTTTTAATGTTAGGTATGTTTCCTGATGTCCTTAAAAAAAAAAAAAAAGGTCGATTTATTAAATTAAAGACATAGGACCCACAGAAAACAATATACCACGTGGCCGTATATTAATGGGTAGGCGGCGAAATATTCGGTTAATGACGTGGATTGACATTCTCCGGCCAACATGGGCCCACAACCCCCGTGGTCGGCGGCGGACATGCGGTGACAGTTGGCGGATTTGGCGTTATCGTGAAGTACGCGGCCAATTTCCATCGCCTCTCTCGACGGGCACTACAAGATTTTTCAGCCTTTTGTTTTCTCAACTAAAATTACAATTTTGTCCTTCTGTTAAAAATCCGAACCAATTTATTTTTATTTTTAATTTTTAATTTTTTGGTTGGAACAGAAAAAAAAATAATAATAATAATAAACCTTAGGGTTTGGAAAAAGGCCCACTTTATCCATAATTCATTTCCGACAAAATCCAAAGAGCAACAGAATGAAGATATCATAGGCCGATGGATATTATAATTTATATACAAAATATTCATTTTTTTTATTAAAAAAAAAAACATTTTAGGTAAAAAGAAAAGATATAGTTAGTTGTATTTCAAATAATGTATATGATTGACATGAAATCTCACCTAAAAGTTTTCCTTTTCTAATAATTCAACACCCTTTTTATGTTTGTTTTCGAAAAATTAAAATTAAAAATGAAAAAAAAAATCAAATAATTATTAAATGGAGCGAACACATCTATAGCATATAAATTCTCGGTTTGTTGATTTGAGCTGAAATAATAGGTAATTGATAGGCTATAATATGTGATAATTAAGCAATACATATACATATGATGAATGACTTCTTTTAAAATATCATTTTGTTGCATATGAACTTGATGTATTCATTTTGTTGGTAATTTCTCCAATCTTTTTCATGCCTTCAAAAAATAATTCCAACCCCCAAATAATTTCTGCTTTTTTTAAAAAAAAAATAATAATATTATAATAAGAAATATATTTATAAAGAGTCCACCTCAAAAACAACTGTAAGAAAATGATTTCCAATGACTAATAGGATCAATATTGACCTTTCCGATCCTTCTTGTTGGATGTTGGCATGAGTTTTTGAAATCATAGCTTCGAGTACAAAATTAGGTGGTCCATACATATAAATTACAAACCAACATTGAAATCTTACATTTCCATATATCTCGTGGAACATGGTCACATAAACTATCTCTACAGACAATATTAGAGAATGACGAAGATATTTTGAAAGGGAAAGTAAACNAAAAAAAAAAAAAAAAAAAAAAAGTGTATCTGGACAGTATATTTTGAAAGTGAGTGATTCATTGATTTCATTAGGTGTTGGTGCTGATTATGCCTAACATTTTGATGTCAACTTGAAAAGCTTGGAAAACAGCTGTTCTTCACTTTTTTGGTGTTTAATTAATTAGCATCCAAAATTATATATAATATTTCATCTATTCTTTCTATAAAAATTTATATTATTGCTTGGTTTGCTTACAATCTAAGCTTCCCCAACTTAACCTTTGTATTATTTATGTTATACAATCTAATTCAATTATTAATCCTATCTTTGTTTTATAAAAATAAATTATATTATATTTATTTTAATCGATCGCATCATTCAATGTCATTTTCGATTTCTATTAACCACATAATCTAATTACAATTATATCATCTTTATTATCGGTTTTTTAATGCTATAATATCTAACTTTTTTCGTTTTCTTTGTGTAAGATGGGATTTCATTTTCTATTAAATGAATAAGAACGATAACTAGATTAAGACGTTGAAATTATCGATTCATTTTTTTATTATTTATAAATTTGAACTTTTTTTTTTTTTTTTTTTTTT
>NC_036650.1:4618262-4641873 GCF_002806865.2 Cucurbita pepo subsp. pepo | reverse complement strand
TGAAACTGTTAGCTGATATGACGGTATTCTCTAATAATTTCTCAATCAATAGATATCAATGCCATTGTAAAGGGTATAGAATTATCTCGGGCGAAAATGAAGTTTGACACCCTATGAGATATGAAATACTTCTAGACTTTTGGTATCAATTGGATGTAATGGAACCACCTAGGAACTTTAGGATCACTTGAATGTTTTTAATAAGGTTGTTTTTAATAAGGTTGTGCGTTGTTATTAGTTGAATGTAAGTTAATACGTCTAAGTTTAATATATAAAAAGAGAAACGCTTTCAGAACTTGTGTTATAATTTTGATGAAAATCAATGGTAAGGAAGCGAAAGAAAACACGTGCATTACCAAATTTTAGTCATTTTGTTATTTTTTTTTTATTTTATTTTTTTTTTTTNNNTTTTTTTTTTTTTTTTTTTTTTTTTTTTTTTTTTTTTTTTTTTTTTTTTTTTTTTTTTTTTTTTTTTTTTTTTTTTGTAATTGACGATTTATCGATTTGTTGAGTTATGAACGAAAATTTTGATTTTCGGACTTTGGAGATTTTTCAGAATTTTATATTACAACTTCGAAATTTTGGATTTTATTTGATTGTTGAGAAAATTGGTGTAAGAATTAGACAACTAAAAGNTGTTAAAAAGTGAGAAAAAAAAATCTTATTAAGTTTAATTTATAAAAATAAAAAATAAAAAATAAAAAAGAGAGAGATTTCTTGTATGAAAAAAAGTGAGAGTATGGGTTCTAAAAATTCATAAATATTTTTTTGAAACAACTTATAAATTTAAGGGGTATGTCCATGAAACAGTCGAAGTCCATCGTTAGTAGATATTATCCAATTTGGCTCGTTCGTCGTCAACCTCACAATTTTAAAATGTGTCTACTTGGAAGAGGTTTCTACACCTAATGAGGAATGCTTCATTTCCCTCCCCAATTGACGTGGGATCTCACAATTCATCCCCCTTAAGACCCTAGCATCCTCTCTAGCACATCGCTTGGTGTCTAGCTCTGATACTATTTGTAACAGTCTAAGCCCACTAGCAAATATTGTCCTCTTTAGGCTTTCTCTTCCCGGCTTCATCTCAAGATTTTAAAACACATTCTACTAGGGAGAGGTTTCACAAAATGTTTCGTTCCCCTCTCCAATCGAATAAGGATCTCAAAATGTTTATGAGTTTGTCAAACTGCCATGCAACCATCTTAGGTAGGGTAAACTTTCGGAGAATAATCATTTACATCTGTAAAACCAAGGGTCCGTAAGTCATTAATCACGCTCTAGCCACACAACAGTGGTTTGATCCACGACTTAGGTTCTCGTCTCTTTAGAACCCAATAGTCCTACAAGGATCTCACAACTAGACTACTAATTGTCCCCTCAAACTTACCATAATTTTGAATCATGACATAAGGATATAATAGTTTCAATTTCAATGAAAAATACTACGAATTACATATTTGTACCGACTCTTATTTTACTTAATATTATAATAAGTGCAACTCGTCTCGAACATATTTGTCCAAAATATTTATCACTAAATTTGAGAATACCACAACTAGTTTAGATATTCTCATTCAAATTTTTAGTTTTTAAAATTAAAATATTAAAGAAAGCAAATAGAGTGAATGGGAAGAAGTTGAAGAAACTTAGGCTTATATTATTAAAGAGAGAGGTCATAAATAGCTTGACAAACTCAAAAGTAACGACCCTTGTGTATTCCTCAAAATCAGCAAATTTTCAATGGATTAAACAGGACATGGAGTAGGGGTAGTTAAGTAATTTTTTAACATACTTGGTTCGGGAATAATTATTATTTGTTACTTTGGTCATATCTGTAACAAGCCTAAGCACACTGGCAATAGATAGGTTACTTTGGTCATATCTTTAACAAGCCTAATAGATAGGAGATGTTTCCAAACTCGCATAAGAAATGTTTTGTTCCTCTCCGACCGTTGTAAGATCTCACAATCTAACCCTTTGGGGCCTAACATCCTCGCTAGCACACCACCCGATGTCTACACTTCTTCGGGACTCCACATCCTCACTAGCACACCGCTCGATGTGTGACTCTGATACTATTTCTAATAATCCAAACCCACCACTGGCAGCTATTGTCGAACTTATCAAGATTTTTATAAAGAGTTTGTTAGGAAGAGGTTTCCACACCTCATAAATAATATTTCATTCTCCTCTCAACTAATATGGAATCTCTCGAGCGGGTTGGAATCAGGGTTGAGCTTCCGAATCGCAGCTCTTTGGATCTTAAATAATAAACAAACATAACCCATTGCAGAAATATAATTGTTAAGACAGTCCACAAAAAATGAAGTTAGAAATAGCACAATACCCACTCACCCACCTTCACACTACTTGCTTTTTGGTCACTTCCATCCTCTCCAACAACCCTGCGATCTCCTTCTGCATTCTCTTCTTCATGTTGTAATAATCTATTTGAGAGTTCTCCAATACCTTCACCTCCTCCGCCTTCTTCCTCCGCCTATCTTCCGCCTCTTTCAAGCACAGCTTCCCGATCTTCTCCGCATAGTCTTCGTCCAGTTTCTCCGACTTCGCATTGATTATTTGTCTCAGTCGTTCAGCCTCCCTCCGTGCCTCATCCGCCTTGTTCTGAAACATTCCCGCCTCCGCATTCTTAATTCTTACAATGCTTTCCAAGCTTTCAAGTCCCTCTTTCTTCGTCAACGTCCCAAATTGGAACTGATCGTCTATATTCAAGTCGCTGGCGATGGAGACTTTGAGATCGTTGCGTCGAAGATCACTAGAAATCAAGTCACGATGTGGCCTAGATGGGGTATTTTTCTGCATCACGTATGATGAAGGTAGGGAGCCGGTTTGAGGAAGAGACGTCCCATCTTTCGACAGGCTGCTTGTATTGGTTGTTCCCAATTTCTCGGAGAATACCCCAGACGTTGAAATCTCCGATGTGCCATCTAACCAAGTCCAACCAACCATTATGTTAAAAAAATGATGACAAAGGACCATGAAAATTGAGCAAGAAAAGGATGTTCATATCAGGTATAGAAAAACAAATGAACAAGAAACACCATCCCAACCCCACCGCTAGTAGATATTGTCCTCTTTAGACTTTCCTTTTTGGACTCCTCCTCAAGGTTTTGTTTTTAAAACGCATCTGGTAGGAAGAGGTTTCCACACCCTTATAGAGGATGTTTAGTTCTCCTCCCCAACCAACGTGGGATCTCACAATTCACCTCCCTTCACGGCCCAGCGTCCTCGCTGGCACTCGTTCCCTTCTCCAATCGATGTGGGTCCCCCCAATCCACCCCCTTGTCCTTGCTGGCACACCGCCTCATGTCCACCCCCCTTCGGGGCTTAGCCTCCTCGCTAGCACATCGCCTGATGTCTGGCTCTCATACCATTTGTAACGGCCTAAGCCCACCGCTAGCAGATTATCCTATTTAGACTTTCCCTTTTGGACTTCATCTCAAAGTTTTTAAAATGCATCTGCTAGGGAGAGGTTTTCACGCCCTTACAAAGGGTGTTTCGTTCTCCTCCCAAACTAATGGGATCGTAGATGATTCACATAAATATGAAAGGACTTCATGTTTTATGCAAGCAGTCAATAAACAACTTCTAAAGATGAATATTAAGGAGAACAAAGTAGACTAACATCTATGGTTTCTCAGAAACACATGTTAGATAATCATATTTAGGCAACAGATTAAGAAGGAAAAGGAAGATGAAGAGTTTCCAAACTTACAATTGAAGTAATCAAGAATGATATTGCAGGCCTCCCAAGGAGCAAGTGCTTTCCTTTCAAGCTTGGCAAGAATCTGAGCTGCTTTAATATACAAATCCTTGCCTTTGTAGTCATCACTTCCAATGAAGATCCTCTTCACACACTCAAGCTCCTTCATCAAGGTTTCTACACCCCAATTCTTAGCACAGTACACAAAAACATCCTTCACAAATCCAAACATCTCTGAAGCATGATTACAAGCAATGCAATGGAACTGCATCTCGGTCGTCCCCGATGGACCTTTCAGGCTCGGACCAGGCCTGATGAGATTCTTCTCAATCCCACAAGCAGCATGGCACCAATGGGAGCAGACATCACAGCCAACCCAACTACAAGTATTGTTTGCACAATCGAAGTTCAAACAGATGGGACACATACATGAGCTGCAAAATCCTTTGTTGGCTGAGCAGATTTTGCAGTCACAATCATCAACCGGGATTACACTCTTGCAGTTCCTGCATTTCAGAAACAATAAAATGTCCACAAGCTCTGCAATGGAGCACCTGCTTTTCCCAGAGATGAAACTCACAAGCCCCATCTTCACTGCAACTAGAATCTCAAGCTGTGCTTTGTGACACTTTGAGAGAGCTTCCTTATTGAGATCGGATCGCCGCTCTAGACGCTTTTGGAGAGATGATAACTCGTCTCTCTTATCAGGCATAGCAATTACATCTTTCAAGTAATCTTTGACTGATGCAAGTGTTTCATCAGGAAGCTCCTGAACTATTTGAGACATGACTGAGATAGACTCCGACACGACTTCACGAAGAATTCTCTCCGGCCTAGAACTACCCTCTACCCTCTCCAAATTTTCGGATCTCCTTCCAATTGAATTCCCCGACTTCACCTCCATTCTCGGTCGTGCCAGAAGCTCAGACGGAAAAAACGAGTGATCATTGGAGGTATTACATGCCTCCTTATTGGAAGGGCGATTCCCCTGCGACAAAGAATTAAGCCCACCTCCATGATTTGACAAGGCAACTCCATCCCCTAGTGGTTTGAACCTGCTATGAACAGACCCATTAGTTCCCTCTCCACAGTTCCAAATATGGTCGTCTCTCCCAACAGAATACTCGAAATTCTCAGTCGAATTTCGGGTCAAAGAGCAACTGGGGTTGTGAGAAAACTGGTGGGAGTAGGAATAGGAAAGCGAAGCAGCGGTGAAATCGTTAGAACAGGTAGTTTGGGTGTTGTTCATTGAAGGGGCCAAAGATTGGAGGCTCCTACAGGGCTTGGACGGAACAGGGGGAGGATCTTCATTTTGCAAGGCATTCGAAGCAGTAAGAGAGAGTGAAACTTCAGGCAAAGCTAAAGAAAGATTAAGAGTTTCAAGTTTGGGCTTCTTTCCCCGATTCTCCCCCCTATCAATCTCCTCCTCAACCTCCCGCTTAGACTGATTTCCCCTATTCGAGTTCAAATTCAAGAAATCCCTCTCAACCCATTTATCATCATCGTTACAATTCTCAGAAAACAAAACTTCTTTACCTTTGTAATTACCTTTGTCGAAGGAAGCCGCAAAACCAGGAGAACCCAGTTTCGAATTCTCACAAAGGTAGCTAAGAGTGAGTTCTTGAGAGCCCGAATGCCCGATTCCGGCAAATTTCGAGTCCTCCCGAGAACCAATACCCTTGGTCCGAGAGTTCTCGCCATCGGAGGCGAGATCCTTGCCGTCGAACATGCCTCGGCGGAGAAAGCAAAATCAGGTGGTCGGAGTGAAAAGGAAATCTGGGGGTCGAATCAGGGGGATGATGGACTCGTTGCTATTCCTCTTTCCCTTCGTCAACGAGTGTACAGTCCTTCGAACGGCAAGAACGACGTGCAACAGCGAAAATTTCAAGCATTTTCATACGAAGACGAAGACTGCTTCTGCTCTTGGTGTTGAGGAGGATTACGGAAATAGCCCTTGACTTGTTCAGAATTACACAGATTTCCCTTTTATCTCTTTTTCGTGGATTCTGATGATGAAGCTCCCAATTGCTCTTCCACCCCACCACCACTTTCGCCGCCATTTTCTTTCAAACAAATACAAAACCCTAAGCTTAAAATTCCAGAAATTAAAATTTTAATTCTTTACTTTCTAAACTTTCAGGTAAATAATAATATTTTGTAGTCTAATTATAAATTTATAATATATACAAATGATAAGTTCTTCAATTTTTAAACCTTATTAGAGCCATGAAGTATTTTTATTAATAATAATATTTTATTTTCTTATTGATAATAATTAAAATAATGTCAAGAATTTACCTACTTAATGGGGGGTTTTCACGTACTAATTATTCTTAACAAACCAGATTGTTTTGGTAAACCGTTACCTTAAAATCATGTGAAAAACCAGATAATGAAGTTGAACCAATAATTAATTATTTATACCAATTAATTCCTGTCGGCTAGACTATTTATATTGTTATAAAGAAAAATAAATAAATCAATATCAATTTTTAAAATATTTGACTTGATTTGATATTGATTTATTTCTTTTTCTTACACCCAGTTTATTTGAATCAGCTCTATAACCTATGATTAGTAAATAAATAAAATCGGATTAAAGAACATTAATTTTTCTGTTATACATTGTAATAATATTTTTAGGCAAAAATATGAAAAATCATTAAATTGGATAAGGATAATGTTGGAGTGAACGACAAGTCGAAGCTTCCAAAAGAGGCCAAGTCAAAGCTCCATTTCCATTCACACACCCTCTACTCAATAATAATTATTATTTTTAATATATATATATATAAAAGAATGGTTCCAGTAAATTATTTATAAATAAACAAACAAAAAAACTGTCCTTTTTTTAAACAAATAAAATAAAATATAATTTAGATTTTTTATTTTTTAAATGTCTATTTTCATCTGTGAAATTTTAGAAAGGGACCCTTATGTCTCTTCATTTTAATTTATTATCCCATTTTATCAAAATTATCAGATGATATTTTATTTATTAAATAAATTTGTATTAAAAAAATTTATTGGGTATAAATTTGTATTAGATGAAAGCGGTCACTTTTAAAAAATACGTAGACTAAAAATAAATATTCTAAAAGTATAGAAATCAAAATCAACAAAAGTAGGATATATTAATAATATTATAATTTTAATAAAATTATTGAACAAAACAAAAATTAAATGAAACATTTTGTTTATAGTAATGGTTTAAAGTGTTCCTCTTTTTAACATTAAATAATTTAGTTAGAAGTTAACCCAATAAATAAAATACTAATTATGTAATTTTCATCGTTATTGTTTGAATTTATATTCAAATTTAAAANTAATTTTCATAATTTAGTTTGAATTTAAAAGAAAAAATTACTAAAAATTAGATGGTAAAAAAAGTATAGAGAAGTAGTGTCAAATAAAAAATTAACGACTCCATTCCATAACTATTTAATTTAATTTTTTAATTTTAAAAATTAAATATAATTAAAAAATTAAATTTATAAATACGGCTTCCACGTATAAATTTTTCATTTTGTTATTAGTGTTTATGTTTAATATAAAAAAAAAAAACAAAAAGTTGAGTACTATTTATTAATTATTTGATTTTTTTTATTTATTTTTAAAATTAAGGTTATAAATACTTATAAATTTTTCGTTTTTTCGTTTTAATATTTAATTTCTACTCATATTTTTTAAAATTAAGTCAAACTTTGAAAAACAATAAATAATTGTTATTAAAATAACTCAATTGTTTTGTTTTTCCATATTGTTGGTCATACTTTTGAAAATGAAATAGTTAAATTGGACAATTGTGTAACACTAAGATGGCATTGTCTTATAAAATCTATTATAACTTTTTTGACTTTCAATCAAAGCATTCAAAATTTTAATATTTCTCAAATATAAGACTTAATCATATTAAAAGAGAAACCGTTCTATTGTCAACTTCTCGTACATTAATATGATTAAATATTCTTTATTTTATATACTTGTTGAGGTGTTACTATAATAACTCATTTGTTTATATAAAAAATATAGACATTCCTTTGTAATTGCTAAATTTTTCATAACAAAAACATATATAAATGTTTTTAGTATCATGGGTGATATTTGTCTATAATATATAAGTTTTAGTAAAAAGTTAAAAGTTTGAATATTAAAAATTTTTAATTTAATATTACGATCTACCTTTTCTATACTTTAATAAAAGGGTCGTTACTTAAGAATAAAACACAAATCGATTGAATAACTTGTCGAGAGTTGAAACACAATGTTAGAAAGTGAAGTCGGTTTAAATTTTCTAACGACTTAGTCTCAGTACAATCAATTCAAAGATCCTGATGAAAAAAATTCATGTAAAAAAACGCTTTGCTTCTTTAGATTTTTGAAGGATGGATGGTATTATTTAATGGCATGAGTTGGCATTTGACTTTACTTTAGGAAATTCAATTGTAAAATATCCAAGCCTAGATGCCACCTTCCATTAATTGAAGGACTAGATACTCTGCTTCATTTTCATAATTGACCATCCAATTCTTCTTATTTCCAAAACTGCCCCAATGAAACACACAATACAAAACTTGATCTCAACAAAGTCTTCCCCCACTTTATTCTTATTCCACATATGTACTCTACCACTATACATTAACTTATTCATTACTCAAATATTTTGTTTATTATAAACTCTCCCTTTCCAATGTTTCGCATCACATTTTTTTAATTTATTAGCAGATTAAAAGTATATAGTAAAAAATGAGTATGTTACATCCGAATAAAAGTCATTCATCTCTATTAACAAGTTGCATATTTTCTTTTGATGACCGGAACATAAAAACTTTACGATTAAACGTGATTTATTTAGAGCACCGTGACCGAATTAATCATTTTAATAAATAATTTTGAACTTTATGGAGTTTATCACATAAACTATAATGGGTGAACTTTATGTGTGTATATATATTATGGTTTGATTAATTAGATTGATGCCTTAGCTCCATTATTGATTTTTCTTTTTATATTGAAGAATGTAAAGGAAAAAGAAACCAATCACCAATTGCCATTTGTAACATTAAAACGACACGTTTCGGTGGCCGAAAGTCCATGCCAAGTCAGAATTCTAGTGGCCACTAAAGTCAACACGGTTTTGAATTTTTTTTTTTTTTCTTTTTTTCTTTTTGGGAACAAATTGGGGAGTTTTTATAACGTTTTGTTATTATTATTGTTATTGTTATTTAAATCACGTCATGCAAAAAAAGGTTTTAAAATCATATTTGTCAAACTATTTAATTTATTCAGTTTAATAACTAAAAATTAAATTTCAATTATACCAAATTGCCTTGATTAATCGAATTGAAATTGGAAAACGACCAATCTCCGAGGCATAATGTTTTTAATAATAATAAGAAAAACAACATCAACCACTAAAAATAATAAGTATACTAAATATTTGTTTTGAAGTTAGGCGCTTGTGTATCCAACATTTCTCTTCATCCCCTTGTTTGTAAGAGTGGAGACTAACCTCATAGACCAACACGCGTTCTTTTAGCATGTTTTATCTTCGCTCACGTGCATCTAAGAAAATTCTTGGATGACACTCATTATAAAATTGTTCAGAGTAAAACAAGTTTAATTTGGAAGCTTTTATGATTGAGCCACAAAAAAAAAAATGTATCTTGATAGTATAAATAGTAATTTTTAATTTGTTAAATTTTTATTAGTTATCATATTCTCAAGTTTACTCTCATTCGACGAGGGTAATAACTTTGGATTTTTTTTAATAAAAAAAGTGAGATTAGACGTTAAAAAAAATAGTATTTGCAATAAAGTTAAATAAAATTGAAACAAATTTCATATATTCTTCCACTAAGGAAAAGTATCTAAACATAGTCTTTGAAAATTTATATTCTAAAAAATAAAAAAATATCTTTGTATATTATTTATAATAGGAAAAAAAAAACTTTAAAAATACCCTAAATCATGGAAATTCAAAATAAAAGTATATTTGAAATGGACAAAAAATAGAAAAAGAAAAAACGAAAGGACACGTGTAATAAAGTGGTGCAAGAGAAGGGCAATATCGTCAATATATTTAAATTGGGCGCAGTCCCGTGGTTCATGACTCGTGAGTCGTGAGCTTATGCCGACACGACATGTCCCCATTAGCCATTTCCAATAAATATTCTGTCCTCAAAGACTTCTGCTAGGGGTTAATTTTATTTAATTTCATGTTTTTTTTAATAAAATTCCATTCAACTCCATTCTTAATATTTAATTAATTAATCTCAATTCTCAACTCCCTGAAGTATCCAACTCGAAACATTTAAAAAAAAAAAATCACTTAAACGTCTCTCATTTCTTTAGGATATAGTCTCAAATAAATATATATTTTCTCTCACATCATATTATATTGGGCCTTTAATGGGCTCAATGAAAAAATAGAGAATATTTTAAGTGGGCCTTGATGGGCCTATTTCCAAATAATTAGAAGTCGTTTTAGAAAAATTTCCAAGAGATCGCCTAATACAAAATTGCTTCAACTAAAACGCGTTTAATTATAGAGTTTCAATGATTGAGTCGCTGAAAAGAAAGTTGCATCATATTAGTATAAATAATGACTTTCAATTTTTTAAAGTATTTCTTAGTCATCATATCTTCAAAGTCATTTTCATTCGAATATAGTCTCAGTTCATTCATTTACCCCTCATTTACTTAAATATATATATTGAATCAGGTTGAAATTATGTATGTTCATTAAGAATTAACCCTCTCATTACGGAAAAGGAAAGTAGTGACATCAAAACAGGCCTCTTTTATATTTATAATGGAAAGTTAAGGATACCATGTGTCATTAATGGTACTTTATCCTTAGATTAAAGGAATCCACCCATTACAAAATTAGCAATAATCACACTTAAAAAGCATATATCTCGCATTAATGTCACAAAACTTCATTAAACCTTCCAAATTTATTTTTAAAATATTTAAATATTGATAGATAATTAAATATCTTGATGTAAGTCGTATAATTATTTGATATCGATAAAGAGAAAAATGATATGCTCCCCAATATGAACGAAAATATCTTCGGCCCCTTTTGTGCTTTACCTTTATATCTATAAAGGGGTTGGGATTTTTTTTAAAAAAAAAATAATGATATCATAGTTGTCCACTATTTGTAGCAAAGTATTATATTTGATCAACATTGACACCTAATGAAACTCAATTATAGTTTAAACTGGTTGAGGGAAGGTGGCCCAACGTGGATAAGGTTCTTTTTTGATATTAAAAAAAAAGCATTGGATTTGGAAGGATGGATTATCACTCATATTTTGAAGATTAAAAATTAAAAAACATGTGGGGTTGCTTCCCCATTCATGGGTTTGACCCTCTTTCAAGATTTCATTCAGATTGTGTTTCAAATTTTCAAATCATTTCCATTTCAAACCCTTCATAACTTAAATCATATTCATTCCAAAATCGAAATTAAAATTAAAAGTTTAAAAGGAATTGTTAATCACCAATTTCACTGCCTAATGTATATAATATAACGAAGTAGGTATCGTTGGAATACTTGAATGTGATTCTATATCATAAGAAGAGGTGTTGAGCTTATATGATGTCCAACTTTGGTTTGAGGATCCTAGTCTTTTTTTTATCGAGCTTACTTTAAGAAAAGATGCTCCAATCAATGTAGTATTTTATCCAACAATCGAGCTCCACTTGGAATTATGCATTTCCTTCATATTTCACATTATTGAGCGAAGCCATCNGTTTTTTTTTTTTTTTTTTTTTCCTTATCCAATGCAAGATTGCGGGTCGTGAGCTCATCATTCCTAATATGAGCCAAGGTATAAGAGAGGTCTACATGTATAAGCAAATGTTTGACTTCCTTAGCCACCATTTTCTCAACATCTAATGAGTTGACTTGAATTGACGTATGCTCAACTTACACCAAACCACTAGTGGTAGCCAATGTGAGTATCATAATGTGGGAACAACACAAGAGTGAACGGTTGTTGAGCGGAAGTATTGAAATCAATGTAGATCCCATATCAATTGGAGACGAGAACCAAACATATTTTATAAGAGTGTGAAAACTTTTCCTTAGCAGACGCATTTTAAATGTCGAAGTGTACTCGAGGTGACGGAACCGTTCATATTACTACTACTAGAAAGCACATGATTGGGGGAGAGAGAGAGAAAGTAGGAATTGATATTGGAAGAATATTGGAAGAAATTAAAAGAAGCACATGGCCGACACCCTGTACAATAAAAACTTCACACTTTGAATGCCACTCATCAATTTCTTCCATCTTTTTCAGTAAACGACAAACCAAACATCCCTACATACAATATTGCTCAACACACTTCCCACACTATTCTCTCCACCTAACTTCCCTTCACTCTTATATTCTCTCTCTCTTTTTCCCACTTCCATCGAATTAGCGACATTCGAAATAGTAAGAAAATAACGACGTATCTTTATCGACTAAGAACTACAAGATCACCCTTTTTATTCTAGGGTGATAGAGGGATCGTACCATTCGTGCTTTTATTCATAGTTATTATTCTCGCTCGTTAATACATGGAGCCCAATAAACAAAAGGTGAGATAGAACAGAAAGTGAGGCAACAATGTACAAGAATCTCGAAAGCGTATGAATCAAATATTGTCAATATAGACTTCCAACTCGTTAATACGATCAACATAATACCTAATCAGTCAAACTCCATCAAATCGAGTTAAATTATGAAAATCTACCGTTCTAAACAACTACGATTGGGTTTGTTTATGTGTATGTTTATTAACGAAAATGAATATCAATATTTGATGGACCCATACAATCTTCTGCTAAGATATATTCCTCTTTTTGAAATAAGGCCAAACTCTTTCTCTACCATTTATGCAATGACTTTACAAAGATTTGCCCCCTAAATCACCTCTACCCATTTTACCCTTATTAGCTTCCCTTTATAATGTGATTAAAGCCAAAGATGTAGCACAAATAAAGTTAAATATCCTCGAGAATAAATATTCCATAAACATTTTAGGAATAGATTTCCCTTCTATTTTGATAGAGGAATTTCAAATTTTTCTATTTATATAAACGTTCTTGGATTTAATTATGTTATGATCAATTGTTTAATATATAGATACCGTGTGTGTTTGTATTAATGTGGAAATGTGAATATATATGTATTTGTCATAAAGTATTTGTTTATTATAATGTTAAAGTGTCATTTTAGTCGATTTTTTTTTTATCCTTTTTTATTATTATTACTTTTTCTTTTTACACAAAAAGGAAGATTTCTTTCCCATTAATGAAAAATCAATCCTTGACTTTACCTCAACTTTAATCAACAACAAATTAAAAAAAAAAAAAAAAAAAGTGCCGACTCTAACCTCTAAGCGATTCAGTGGTCTGCATTCTACACGTGGCCTGTTGATGATTTTTGGACGGCCTTGATTTGAAGGCTCAAAATGTGGGACCCAAAGAGAAGATGACAAATATTCCAATTTATTTATTTATTTTTCTTTTTTTTCAAAAGAATGTCTAGATTTTGATTAATTCTTTAAAATTAATATATATTGTTCTAGACGACATAGGTGATGTTTTTAATCTATTCGAATAAATAAGGTATAAAATTCGTTAGGTAAAAGATTTTAATGATATAAATTCATGGTAATGTTAATAAAATTCAAAGTGGAAACCTACCAAAAGCATCTAATTGTTTTTGTAAAAAAAAATCTAGTTTAGTAAAAAACATACCTAAAAGTTTCAATAATACATAAAAAGCTAAAAAAAAATATATGTTTAAATTTTTGAAAAGTTCCATTAATACTTTTAAACTTTTCTTGCTAGATTTAAAAAAAAAAAACACTCCTAATATCAAATTTAAAAAAACATTTATAAATTTTTAAAAATAGTATTAACATTCTTAATCTTTATAAAAAAATATTAAAATATTTTTATCCTCCGTCTACCACAAAAATTATGTGCACATCAGATTATTTCATTTTTGAAAATTAATGAGTATTTTGAAAATGTGAGGATGCTATTGATTCTATTATTAACTTTTTTTTTTTTTTGAAAATATTTTAATTATTTTAATTATTTTTAAAAAAAATTAAGGTTATTAATGAAATTGAGTAATTTTTAAATACTTTTAAAGACATTTTCAAGTTAGAAGGGTATTTTAAATATATTTTAAAACAAATTTATAGTTTAAAGATATATTTTTGAAGTGATATTTTTATGATAAATCTAATCTTGAAAATAAGTTATTTAAAGAATAATAATAATAAAAAAAAGAGTTAAGAAATTGAGAGGGGGTTAGAGGTAAATTCAAGGGGAATGAGATCCGAGCTAGCAAATGTGGGCATGTCATTATCACACAGATTTGCGATGGAGATTTTCTTCCCCTTCCCACCATTTTGATTCTCTCTACCTCCCACACAGTGAAGAGAGTGAGAGAGCCAATAAAACTAAAAACCCCATACAAAAACTTGTGAATTTTGAGTTTTCTGGTTCTGGGTTCTTTCATTCAGGTTGAAGCTGTTTCCACTCTTCTCTGTTTTGTTAATGGAGGAGGAGCCTACTTGTATGTACTCACTATAAAAAGCGAGCTCACAGCAGATGAGAGAGAGAGAGAGAGAGAGAGAGAGGAAGAATAATAATAATATTTTATAAAAAAAGGTACACAAAGCCAGAGAGGAATAGAGGCAGACATAGTGGGTTTCTGCCATAGTGAAAGAGTATTGGGAAGGAGAGCGATTTGGGAGACACCAAAGTTGTCCCAGAAATCGTTTGATTTCAATTTTTTTGAGCTCCAAAGAACAATCAAGAAAGGTAAATAACAGTCGGGGGGAGAAATTGAAGAAATCCCATGTGAAATTTTGCGGTAAAAGCCACTCCGGATCGATCTGTGGAGAACCTTCTTCCTCCTCCATCATCTCTGCAAATCATTGGTTGCATTTTCCATCTTTTGTGATACCCAGGTGAGCAAAACTGCAAAAGCATTGTTTCTTTTGATAACCCACTTTCCCCTTTTCCTTTTCTTTTTGTTTTCTTTCTGCTCTCTGTCTCTGTCTGTGTGTATGTGTGTGTTTCTTCTTGTGTTCTTCGCTGCGCGTGTGTGGTTTGTCTTGGGAGCAGCGGAGTGTTCAGCTATGAATTTGATTGTTTAATGGAAGTGAAATGGGTAACAACTGAACTTCACGCCTGGAGGAAGGAGGAGTAGATGGACATGATTAGCTTACACTGTTCTGCATTTTTTTATTGTTTGTTTCCTTTTTTGTTACGCAAAGACGTCATTGACCAGAAAGTATATGAAGAGGAATTCTTTGGAATGTGGGCTTTTCTCTCTCCCTTGCCTCTTATTTTCATTTTTGACCTCAATTAGAACACCCCATCTTTTCAGACTCAGGCTTGTCTCTAGGAATTGAACGGCTCTCTTTATTGATTCTGACTCAACTCATCGTCTTTCCTCCCTAATCTAGGAATGGGTTTAAAAAGGAAATGGGGTTTTTCGGGTTTTGCTTTCTGAGCTTCAAATCTAACAGGTGACAATCTGCCTCTTGTCAACCTTTTGCTTTTTCTGTTTAATTGCAGGAGAAACTGTGGGAGGAGTTTTCAGAAAGAAAGTGAGCGAGCTCAAGAATGTTGCTGGTTCTTCAGGTTGGCCTAGTTTTGGTAGAGGAATGAAGAAGAAAAGGAAGTGAAAATGCAGGTGAGCGATAACTCTGTAGGTTTGAAGTGGAATGAGCAAATGGGAACAACAAAGAAGGGTTACACGTTTGTTCAAGCTAACAGGGCTTGGCTTAGAAAGTATCTTCTGTTCTGGATTATGGGGATGGCGTTTATCAGCATGTTAATCTATAATGGCATGGATGCTGATATCAAGGTGAGGAGGAATGAAGTGTTGGGGAGTATGTGTGAGCAGAGGGCAAGGATGTTGCAGGATCAATTCAATGTTAGTGTTAACCATGTTCATGCCTTGGCTGTCCTTGTTTCCACCTTTCATTACTTCAAAAACCCTTCTGCTATTGATCAGGTTTGTACTTCGCCTCTGTACATTGGTTTGTTCTTCTTATAGTTCTGAGAAATCTCAACCCTGCAAGATAAACTTGTTCAATTCTGTGCATTTTCTTGAGCAAACTGGTATTTCAATGTCTTTTTCCCCTCATGACATTGTCGTTTAACAAGCCCGAAACTCAACAATGCAGGAAACTTTTGCAGAATACACAGCCAGAACTGCTTTTGAACGGCCTCTACTCAGTGGGGTGGCGTATGCACAAAGAGTGATTCATTCGGAGAGGGATATCTTCGAAAAGCAACACGGGTGGATGATAAGAACAATGGAAAAGGAACCTTCGCCCATTCGAGATGAATATGCACCAGTAATATTTTCTCAAGAAACAGTCTCGTATATTGAATCGTTGGATATGATGTCAGGAGAGGTAGAGCAAATGTTGCTATTCTAGCTTATATATTGGATAAAAATGGCATGTCTGTATATATCGTTTTGCCTTCCTCATTTGGTAGATTGCTTCTCTCTGATTCGACGCTGATTCGACGCAGGAGGACCGGGAAAATATTTTGAGGGCTAGAGCAACAGGAAAGGCTGTCTTAACAAGACCCTTCAGGCTGCTGGGTTCCCATCATCTTGGAGTTGTTTTGACATTTCCTGTTTACAAATCCAAATTGCCATCCATACCGACTGAAGAAGAACGGATAGAAGCAACAGCAGGGTCAGTCTGGATATGAAGTAGTTTAATAAGAAATGTGAATTCATCTGTGCTTTGTTTGTTCATCATTAAATATAGAACAGTGGCTCTCAGCGACATGTACCTTAATTTTTTCAAATCTTTGAGCTTTAGCATCATATTAGGGGTGAAATTATATGTGCCAGATATGTTGAATTGTTTCTTATCTTAAAGCAGCTACGTTGGCGGAGCCTTTGATGTTGAGTCACTCGTGGAGAACTTGCTTGGGCAGCTTGCAGGGAATCAGGCCATTTTGGTAAATGTATATGATGTCACGAACTCTTCTGATCTTCTCGTGATGTATGGTCATCAATATCAAGATGGTGACTTGTCGCTTTCGCACGAGAGCAGCCTTGATTTCGGAGATCCATTCAGGAAGCATTTGATGATTTGTAGGTAAAAGATTCTACCATATTAGGTACATCTCTAATGTGGAGTGTTTGCTTCAGTGACTTATGGCTTTCCTCATGTGGTTATGGTGCAGATATCAGCAGAGGGCTCCCACATCCTGGACTGCCCTAACTACTGCATTCTTATTCTTCGTGATCGGTTTGTTAGTTGGATATATTTTGTATGGTGCAGCAACTCACATTGTGAAGGTTGAAGATGATTTTCATGAAATGCAAGTACTGAAAGTTCGAGCGGAGGCTGCGGATGTAGCAAAATCCCAGGTACCATCAATCAGGTCATATAGGAACTAAAAAATTAGAGACTCGAATAGAAAAGGAAACGGATGGAATTAGGGAGGAGAGAAAAGGATAGTTGGGATGAAAGTTCTAAATGAATCTTATGTTCGAGTTATGTATGTTGTAGCAAAATATGGCTTCAAAGCAGAGTGCATAATAAGAGGTTAAATGAATATGATAGCTAAACCTCTACATTACCCAAAAACATAAACGGTTGAGTATTGTTGTTGGGGAGTCCCACATCGGCTAATTAAGAGGATTATCATGGGTTTATAAGTAAGGAATATATCTCCGTTGGTATGAGATCTTTTGGGGAAACCAAAAACAAAACCATGAGAACTTATGCTCGAAGTAGACAATATCATACCATTGTGTAGGATCGTGATTCCTAACATGATATCAGAGCTAGACCCTTCATTTAGCCATGTCAATAGAATCCTCAAGTGTCGAACAAAGAAATTGCTAGCCTCGAGGGTTTAGTCAAAAGTGACTCATGTGTCGAACAAAGAGTGTACTTTGTTCGAGGGCTCCAGAGAAAGGAGTCGAGCCTCGATTAAGGGGAGGCTGTTCGAGGGCTACGTAGACCTCAGGGGAGGCTCTATGATGCACTTTGTTCGAGGGGAGGATTGTTGAGTATTGTTGTTGGGAGTACCACATCGGCTAATTAAGAGGATGATCATGAGTTTATAAGTAAAGAATATCTCTATTGGTATGAGGCTTTTTGGGGAAACCAAAAACAAAACCATGAGAGTGCTTATACTCAAAGTGGACAAAATCATACCATTGTGTAGGATCGTGATTCCTAACATGGTATCAGAGCCAGACCCTTAATTTAGCCATGCCAATAGAATCTTCAAGTGTCGAACAAAGAAATTGCTAGCCTCGAGGGTGTAGTCAAAAGTGACTCGTGTGTCGAACAAAGGGTGTACTTTGTTTTGTTCGAGGGCTCCAGAGAAAGGAGTCGAGCCTCGATTAAGGGGAGGCAGTTCGAGGGCTACATAAACCTCGGGGGAGGCTCTATGGTGTACTTTGTTCGAGGGGAGGATTGTTGAGTATTGTTGTTGGGAGTACCACATCGGCTAATTAAGAGGATGATCATGAGTTTATAAGTAAAGAATATCTCTATTGGTATGAGGCTTTTTGGGGAAACCAAAAACAAAACCATGAGAGCGCGTATACTCAAAGTGGACAATATCATACCATTGTGGAGGGTCGTGATTCCTATCATAAACACGGAAATATCTTGATTATGACCTTGGTTATATCTTTGGGAGATCACTGCATTTTGACTTAGTTGTCGCAAGTATAAGTGGTGAATTCAATTTTCTTGAATTCTGCATTGAATTTTGTGTATGTTTTTAAACATACTGACACATATATATGATGCTGCTTCTCTTGATTAAAATCTCTCTTTTATTTTGGTTTCAGTTTCTTGCAACTGTTTCTCATGAAATTAGGACACCAATGAATGGCATCCTCGGTGCGTATATTCCTGTCTCGCTTTGCTTTTACCGAATCAGCTCGTTTTACATGTACAAAGGATACTCAAATCTATTATCTTTGATGCATCAATTTCAGGAATGCTTGCTCTGCTTCTGGATACAGATTTAAGCTCCACACAGAAGGATTATGCTCAAACTGCCCAGGCTTGTGGAAAGGCACTGATAGCATTAATAAATGAGGTTCTCGACCGGGCAAAAATTGAAGCTGGAAAGTTAGAACTGGAAGCAGTTCCATTCGACATTCGATCAATACTTGATGACGTGCTATCTTTATTTTCCGAGAAGTCCAGACAAAAGGGTCTGGAGGTAGGGCTGTATGGACATCATTTATTTTCAAATAAACACGTTTGCTGCCTATTTGTTACATGTCATGTTAATTGATAACTTCATTGCTTTTTGCCATGGTGATTTCAACCATAATTGAACATCTATATGGAAATGAAGCTGGCAGTTTTTGTTTCTGATAAAGTTCCAGAAATTGTAATTGGAGATCCTGGAAGATTCAGACAAATTATAACAAATCTTGTGGGTAACTCTGTTAAGGTGAGTGCGATTTTTCGATTGTATTTCCATATTCGAATCCAATATAAACGCTTAATCTTTTAGTACATCTTCTGCTAACGAGTTCGGATTATTTGCGTTTTCTTTTGACTATTATTGTCTAACTGGTTGGAAACAGCATAAAAAAGCTTCATTTTTTTTTCCAGTTTACTGAAAGGGGACATATATTTGTTAAAGTACACCTAGCTGAGAATTCAAAAGTCTCCATGGACTCGGAATATGTCAACGGAATATCTGACAGTGGCTTATTCGTATTGGATGGTCGTGAATTTCAAACTTTGAGTGGACGCGAGGCAGCCGATGATCAGAACAGTTGGGATAACTTCAAACATCTAATCGCTGACGACAACTTCCAGTCGAATGCCGCTCCAAACAACACAGCAGTTACCAACAAGGGTTGTGATCATGTTACTTTGATGGTAAGTGTGGAGGATACTGGAATTGGGATCCTTTTACATGCCCAAAATCGAGTTTTCACGCCCTTCATGCAAGCAGATAGCTCGACCTCCCGAAATTATGGAGGGACTGGTATTGGTTTGAGTATCAGCAAATGTTTAGTTGAGTTAATGGGTGGTCAGATCAACTTCATAAGCCGGCCTCAGATTGGAAGCACGTTTTCCTTCACTGCTGTATTTGGAAAATGTAAGAAAAACTCAATGAATGATATGAAAAAGCCCAACTCTGAAGAACTTCCCCCCAGTTTTAGAGGAATGAAAGCAATAGTAGTTGATAGCAAACATGTTAGAGCTTCTGTAACTAGATATCATTTGAAGAGACTTGGTATCATAGTTGAAGTCACCAATAGCATCAACATGGCAGCTTCTTTATTCAGAGAAAATGGATCCACACTACCAGGGTAAGCCCTTCTCTTTTGTTCTTTTGATTTTAAATTGATTTCGAATGATTAAAAGCATGTTTCGTTGCAGAAACACAATCCTTCCAGATATGATCTTAGTTGAAAAGGACATACTAAATTCTGATGAGGAATGTGGGATCATTCATCAACTGAACTGGAAACCGAACGGTAGTTCGGTAAAGTTTCCAAAGCTGATCCTTCTCGCTACCAATATTGCCACTGCTGAACTAGACAAGGCAAGAGCAGCAGGTTTTGCAGATACCGTGATCATGAAGCCGTTGAGGGCGACTATGGTGGCTGCCTGTCTTCAACAAGTACTCGGGGTTAAGAATCAGAGACGGCCGAATGGTTCTGCTTTCCTCCAGAGCCTTCTCTGTGGCAAGAGAATCTTAATTGTTGATGACAACCGAGTAAACCGTCGGGTCGCTGCAGGCGCTCTGAAGAAATTTGGTGCAGATGTTGAGTGTGCAGATAGCGGGAAATCTGCCCTGAAGTTGCTTCAGCTACCGCATAATTTTGATGCTTGCTTCATGGATATTCAAATGCCTGAAATGGATGGGTATGTTCTAACAACTCTCCATTTCTCCTTTGGTGTCTTAGCTTAAAAAACACACGAAACAGATCTCTTGAACAAGCTTTTCTGATCTGAATACCAAGAATTTCTGGAGTATACTTTGAGTATAGTGTTGTCGAAACTGCAGGTTTGAGGCGACTCGTCGTATCAGGACGATGGAGGTCGAGGCAAACAAAGGAGGATTGACTGCAACAGAAGGCAAACGGCCTATACCAATATTAGCAATGACTGCAGACGTGATTCATGCTACGTACGAAGAATGCCTGAAATGCGGTATGAATGGCTACGTCTCGAAACCGTTTGAAGAAGAAAATCTATACAAGGAAGTTGCCAGATTTTTCAAAAAACCATAGTCCATCAAAAGCTTCATGAATGAGAAGAGATCATCAGCTGAAGAGCTCCTTTTGGTGGGTTGGAAAGTACCAGCAAGTTTTGACACCATTGCTGGTGCTAACTGTCCTGTTGCTGGTGACCGAGGAACCGAGTTCACCGAGGGCGTCGGGAATTCTCGACTGCCACTGAGACTCGGGTTTGAGCTGCTACCATTTCTAACCAACTAAATATTTTATTTTGACTAGAATGTGAGTACCTACCTGTATACTACATCAGAAATATCCATCCCCAAATGGATGTATAAATATGGTTGCAAGGGGAAGGAGCTAAATTGTAAATGCTCATATTTTTAAGACCTCTTCTAAACATTTTTATAGTTGGTTGGCTAAGGCTCTTCATTTTGGCTGCTTAATATTTACATCAACCTCATTCATAAGTTCATTGTGTATAAAAGATCTTACGTCTGGTACGCTTATGAAAAAAACTTTATGTGAGATGTTACGTCGATTGGAGAGGCGAACAAGTGCCAGCGAGGACGTTGGCCCAAAAGGGAGGTAGATTGTGAGATCCTATATTAGTTGCAGAGAGAAACGAAACATTTTGTATAAAGGTATGGAAACCTATCCCTAGTAGACATCTTTTTAAAAACCTAGAGGGGAAGCTCGAAAGGAAAGTCCAAAAAATACGATATCTCGAAAGGAAAAGTTTAAAAAAGATTATATCTACGATGGACTTACGCTGTTAGACGTTAAATCCAATTGAGGTCCATAGAACACAATGATAATAGCTTGTTTATAACTGTTATTTCTTTATCGATATATTCATTAAATTGTTGATGAACATGTTGATAATATAAATTAATTATTTGTCACTCCTTTGAATATCTTTGTTCATAAATTAATGTTTTCTTATTTACCAATAGATCTAATTTTATATAGATGGATCAAAACTAAATAGATGTATGAAATTAAGAGTTCACATAGGACAAAATGTTACATTTTTTTAGTTGTATAAATGGATTAAAACTTATTCGTAATCAAATGATATAAATAGTAAATTAGAGTCGACTTAGAACCAAATAATATAAAATATTATCTCATCCTTATCATATTATCATTAAAAGTTAAGACATTGACTATCAAACAATCATATATCTTTTTATATATTAACGATCATTTAATTACTATCTACTATCATTCTTTTCTTTTCATTGAATCGGGTTGTATCGATGCTATTTAGATTTTAAATTGGATTAATAAAAACTACACTGTTGTCAAGACCGTCATGGAGGTCTTTTGATTAGCTTCTCTTCCCACGAGGTTTTAACAAGAATTTTAATTCGTGAAATGAATTTGATTTTATTGATTTGTAGTATAAGTGTTACTATTTGTAAAATTTATAATTTGATTCTTTCTTTCAAGTATACAAAATATACTGATCTTTTTGGATAATCGTTTCTTACACTTTTTGATCTTTTTAGATGTTCGGCCTTTTGGACTTTTTTTTGGATTGGCATCTTACTTGTTTATCAGCTTGGATCGACCTTTGGTTTGTTGATATGCTTAGACCGATGATTATCTTGATTTGGACCTAATTTTTAATGAACTTGGACTAAATTATTGGGGTTCAACTGACACGTGGAATTCTGATATTGGTGTGAATATGGCGGCTAATAAATGTATACTTTAATGTTGCCTTGCATTGCACATAATCTTAGTGAGCTACAATTATTAAAGGGCTAAATGCGGCGCCAAATGAATATTTTTTTTTCCTTATCTAATTTATTTATTTTTGTAATTTATTATACATATTTGAATTATTTTCTTACAAATTACTCTTGGTCGTTAAAGGCAGTTGTATGTGAACTTTATTCCATAGAAAATAATTTGGAAATATGTAATTTTTTTTCTAAATATCATTTATGTGATATGTATGGTAAGAGATCTCGACCTATAATTTTTTAGGGAAAGAAGAAATATTTTAATAACTCGGCTGAAGTTGATATTTAATTACATGATTGATAAAATATACCACTAACATATTTTTTTTATTAATTTAATATGTGGAAGGTAAATATTAGAGATTCTTTGACATTTATTTTGTAAATATTGGGACAAGAAGGGGAACAAATAATTATATATTTTGTAAATATTGGGACAAGAACGAGAACAAATAATTATAATGAGAAAAAGTTTATTTCTATTTCTCATTTAATCGAGATTACTCCACTCCGTTCAGGATGATGTCCTAACACCAAAGGTTAAATAGACATCTCTCATAAAAATTATAATATGTAATACTTTAGGTAAGATTATATATTTAAATTAGTTTAGCTACGCATCAACTATCATACCTATACCTAATATAAAATACTATGATAATTGTATTATTATTTAATTGAGATATTCGTGCAATATATATATATATATATATCCATACATTAAATTTTTGGTCTGTTTTTTCTTGGAAAAAAGAGGTTTAAATTTCTTTTTTATTTTAATTTAGGAGGGGTTTTAACTTTTAATTTGAAACGCTCAAAGCCATTAACTGCATGGGAACCGTTCGAACCGTTAAATCATAAAAGTTTTTTTTTTTTTTTTTTTTTTTTTTTTTTTT
>NC_036650.1:4549530-4618097 GCF_002806865.2 Cucurbita pepo subsp. pepo | reverse complement strand
AAAAAAAAAAAAAAAAAAAAAAAAAAAAAAAAAAAAAAAAAAAAAAAAAAAAAAAAAAAAAAAAAAAAAAAAAAAAAAAAAAAAAAAAAAAAAAAACACATTCCACTGTTATATTTATTATAGCGCACAAGTCAATAACTTTATATATATATATATAGTTTTAGTGGTCTTTTTCGGTGATATTTTTTTCTTAGCTATGTTCATTGAGTTTGAAGATTGAAGATGAAATTGAGTTAATTAAAAACTAGGAGATAAATAAGGCTATCTAGAAAAATAATAATATTACCAAATAATTTTTTTATTTGCGTATTTATTTATTTATTGAGAAGATCGTCTTGTTATTAATTTTTTAATTGAAACTATCAAAAAAATATGCAATATCAAAATATTTATTTCAATAATGATCTTCTTCGTAGCGAAATAAAAATAAAAATAAAAATACTGAATTTGTAAAGTTTTTGACAGCTGTTACATGAGTTAGGTCATGATTAATTAAAATATTGATTTAAAATATGAAGTAAACTAGAAGACACCGCACATGATTTTATAAATATAAAGTTTTGACCCACTCATTGGATTCATTTTTTCTTTTTGTTTATTTTCCGTCTTGATTGCATATGATCATACCACATTTTAATATTTGATTTCTATTATGACCAAATCTTTTCATTCGGTTACCTAATTTCGTCTAACTTGTATTTTGATATTACTTTCACTCGGATAAGTACATAATTAATATATATATTAATATAGTTGTGCGATAAACACGTTCTAGTTCGAATGTTATTGTTTAAATTGTTTATTATGTCATTTTTACCTCCTATTTAACCATCGACATTAGTTGTTTGAGATTATTGACAATTTTAATAGATCAAGTTAATCGAGTATGGAGGTTGCTCACTTTGTCTCAAGATGACGGGCTTCTCATTTCTTAATTCAAGTTGTTGTTAGGTTAGCACGTGCCATCGACTCCTGTTCTTTTCGATTTGAATCGAGGTTCTATTTTTTCTCTTTATAACTTTTCTATCTTAATTATTAATTTATTTGTGGTACTTACCTGATAGACATGATCCAAATAATATATTTAAAATATTTTTGAAAGATAGAAAATGGAATGGCCAAGTAATTGATATAAAGAAATCTAAATTCTATATTTAAAAAATAAAAAAACGATTTAGTTTAAGAAAAATAAATAATATAAGAGATGCCTCAACTATTGAAAAACGTTGGTATTTTTAATATTCATATTTTCGAAATTATTTGGTGAAGGTGAAGACTGAATTTCTAACTCCTCGATTAAAAATATTATTAGTTTACAAATAATTTTGTATTTTTTTAAATGACTGCTAGAATTTAATTGAAATTAAAAAGTAAATTTTACATATATATATATATATATATATATATATAAAGACAAAGTCATTTAAAAACTTATGGATGGATTTGTTTGTGAAAGGATTATGGACAGAATTTTGAAACCACTCAAAAACAAATTTAATGGGATAATTATGTATTCGAAAATTTTCTTTACAAAGAAAAAAAAAGAAAAGAAAATAGTTAAAAATATTAGCTTAAAAAGAAGAATTCAAACATAGAAATCCACAATTCGAGGTGGTGCGTGGATGGAATCTGACCATCCAATAATTAAAAAAATAATAATTAGAAGGTAGGATGTAATCTGAAAATATTTATTTTTTAATAAGAAATTGTGGAAACAGAAAGGAATTTGTTTATTTAAAAAAAAAAAAGAAAAAAGAAAGGGAAATTGTTTTTAAGTTGCAGCTGTGAAGTGGTTGAAGATGGATGAGTGGAAGAAGCGCAGAGTCGAGTTTCTTGGTTCTTGGCCTACAATTACTCCTTCCGCACCATTTTTTCTCCTTTACTGGTCAAATTTTCTGAGCTGGACCACACGCGTCATTTCCCTTTTCCTCCATTTTCTCACTTCCCAAACACCTCTCTCTCTCCTCTTCTTTATTCATTTCTTTAACGCCTTTCCTTTTCTCTTTCATTCCTTTTCTTCTCTCTCTCTCTCTTCTTTTCCTTTTGGGTTTTGATATTGTTTTCTTCCCAAACCCCCTTCATCTCCGCCGCATTCTCCTCCAACCTCCCCTCTGCTTTCTCGCTCTCTTTCTCTCTCTCTCTCTCTCCCTCTCTCTCTCTGTGTCTGAGAAGAGAAAAAAGGGACAAATATTGGGAAAGCGTTAGTGTTCGTAAAGCATGGAGAAAAGGGTTTTAAACCAATCCACACTTTACGCATTGTTTTATCCATTCTGACTTTTAAAACCCTACAATTCTGGGTTCCTGTTCTTTCCTTCTTTCTTTCTTTCTTTCTTTCTTTCTTTCTTTTTCGTTTACGACGGACTCAGAACTTTTGTTTTTACCTCTTTACCTCTTTTTCTTTGTTGGTTTTCTGAGAAAGATTGAACAATGAGGGAACCCCATTTGGGGTTTGGGGTTTTCCTTTTGGTTTTTGTCTTGTTTCTGCTGTTTTTGGATTTCTCTGTTTACGCTCAGCCGGCTGGTGCGGGTGGTGATGATGGGTCAGTGATGAATCTTTTGAAGACTAGTATTGGAGCCACGGATTCTCTTGGATGGACTGGTTCGAATTACTGTGAATGGAAGCACGTTAAATGTGATTCTCAGAACCGAGTGGTTAAAATTCAAATTGGGAACCAAAATCTCAAGGGATCACTTCCCTCGGATCTCTTTAGCCTCTCGGCGTTAGTGCAATTAGAGGTACAGAGCAATCAGCTGACTGGGCCGTTTCCTAATCTCGCTGATTCACTCCAGATACTTCTAGCGCATGATAATCTGTTTACATCCATGCCGGCTGATTTCTTCGCCAAGAAGTCGGCTCTGCAGACGATAGATGTCGACAACAATCCCTTCATGGCGTGGCAAATTCCTGATAGCATTCGAGATGCTTCTGGTCTTCAGGAATTATCGGCCAATCGCGCTAATGTAACTGGTAACACCCTTCAAATTTTCGATGGCACGACGTTTCCGACTCTTAGGAACTTGCATTTGGCAGGTAATTTTCTTGAAGGTGGATTACCAGTAAGCTTTGCGGGTTCTTCGATTCAGTCGCTTTGGTTGAATGGACAACAGAGTAACTCTAAGTTAAACGGTTCTATCGCCGTATTGCAAAACATGACTAATCTGCAGGAGGTTTGGTTGCATATGAACCACTTTTCAGGTCCTTTGCCCGATTTCTCTAACCTTCAGGGGTTAGAGACCTTGAATTTGAGGGATAATCAGCTTACGGGTATTGTTCCTTCGTCCTTGATAAACTTGAAATCCCTCACAGTTGTGAATTTGACGAATAATCTGCTTCAAGGACCCACCCCTGCGTTTAATCCTAATGTAAAGCTGGATATGAGACCAGGATCCAACAATTTTTGCACGGATTCTCCGGGTGAGCCTTGTGATCCCCGAGTGAGTGCTCTGTTATCGGTTGCACAATCAATGGGGTTTCCAACAGTCTTTGCCCAAAGCTGGGTAGGGAACAATCCTTGTGAGGATTTCAAAGGTGTTGCATGTACTGGCAACCCCGAAAATATAACCATAATCAACTTTAAGAATATGGGTCTTGCGGGCTCTATTTCTCCTAGCTTTTCATTGCTTACATCTGTACAGAAGTTGATTCTCTCTAACAATTATCTTTCTGGCACAATACCAACCGAACTTGTGACTATGCCCAGTCTTATAGAATTAGATGTCTCCAGTAATAGGCTTCATGGGAAAGTGCCCGCCTTCAGGAAAAATGTGATTGTGAACACACAGGGGAACCCGGATATTGGGAAAGATCGGCCCAGTTCTCCCGCACCAGGCTCTCCCGAAAAGGGAGCGCCCTCCGATTATGGAACAGGCGACGATCCTGATGGGGGTGTTAAGAAAAGTAATACTGGAGTGGTTGTTGGTTCTATAATTGGTGTTATTGTTGGTCTCCTTTTAGTTGGGACTGCGATTTTCTTTTGGTACAAGAGAAAGAAGAGACATGGTAGTATAGTACAGAACCCAAATACAGTAGTGGTACATCCTAGTCATTCTGGGGATCAAAATTCAGTGAAGATTACAGTTACGGAGACGAGGGCCGATGGGAGTACTCCTGAATCCAGCGGAGTTCCTATTGCTGGACCGAGTGATGTCCGTGTGGTCGAGGCAGGAAACCTGGTTATCTCCATTCAAGTTTTGAGGAATGTAACTAATAATTTTAGCCCTAGTAATATATTGGGGAGAGGGGGTTTTGGAACTGTTTACAAGGGAGAATTACATGATGGTACGAAGATCGCCGTGAAGAGAATGGAGTCTGGAGTCGTAGGCGAGAAGGGTTTGAATGAATTCAAGGCTGAGATTGCAGTTCTTACTAAGGTTCGTCATAGAAATTTGGTTGCGCTTCTCGGGTATTGCTTAGATGGAAACGAGAGGCTTCTGGTTTATGAATACATGCCCCAGGGGACTTTTAGTAGGTTTCTATTTCACTGGAATGATGAAGGGATCAAACCCCTTGAATGGAAAAGAAGGCTGACTGTTGCCTTGGATGTAGCCAGGGGTGTTGAGTATTTGCATAGTTTAGCACATCAAAGCTTTATCCATCGCGATCTTAAACCATCAAACATTCTTCTTGGAGATGATTTGCGGGCTAAAGTAGCAGACTTTGGGTTGGTTCGTCTTGCTCCTGAAGGGAAAGCGTCGGTCGAAACAAGACTCGCAGGAACGTTTGGTTATCTTGCCCCAGAATATGCTGGTATACACTCTTCTCCTCTTTATTTTTGCTACGAAACTCCATGTTGCTAGTTATTATGCATGTTGGGTTGTGAATATAGTTACGTAGAATACCTTGATGCATTTACTTCATGGATTAAGTTTCTGAACCTGTTTGTTCGTAACCAACACTTTGTATTGATATATTCTAACATTCTATTCTTCATCGATGATCGATGGAGCAGTAACCGGACGAGTTACAACCAAGGTCGATGTTTATAGCTTTGGAGTGATCCTCATGGAGATGATATCTGGTAGAAAAGCAATTGACGAGAGCCAGCCGGAAGAAAGCTTGCACCTTGTATCGTGGTTCCGCAGAATGTACATTAACAAGGACACTTTCTCAAAGGCCATAGACCCTTCAATGCACATAGACGAGGAGACCCTTGGCAGCATCTGCACGGTTGCGGACTTGGCTGGCCACTGCTGTGCAAGGGAGCCATACCAGCGACCCGACATGAGTCATGCAGTCAACGTTCTTTCGTCTCTAGTCGATGTGTGGAAACCAACAGAACCAGACTTGGAAGACACATTGGGAATCGATCTCGATATGTCGTTACCACAGGCGCTTAAGAGATGGCAGGCATTTGAAGGAAATAGCAATTTGGACATGACATCGTCTTCATCATCGTTGCTTGCGAGTGGAGACAATACACAAAGCAGCATCCCAAACCGACCACCTGGTTTCGCGAATTCGTTTACCTCTCTCGACGCACGGTGAGAGGAATAAAGAAGAAAAACTCGAGTTTCTGATTGCTCTTAGTAGGTACTTTATGAGGATGTTTGTTTATTCTTTAGCCCCCTCTAATCTTTTTGGTGTTTTGTTATGTTTTGTTTACTTTAATCCTGGGAAGTGTTGAAACGTTTTGTGTTGTAAGGCTTGTAATGTTTTATATATATACCCCTCTGTCATCCATCTATAAAAGAGTCCTAGAGAATGAAGTTTCATATTGATTTGACAGCATTCCGTTTCAAATAAGGAAGAAATTGTTGGTATGGGAGATGAAAGGTGGCAAGAAAACAGGGGTGGAGTGTATCTATGTGGCCGGCCCCTGCCTGTCGTTTAGCTCTGGGATTGACTTGAGACTCCATTTCTTGTCCGAATTTGTCCAAGTTTATCTGTATATGTTGTAAAATGATGTTCTTTTTCTGGGGGGTGGGTTTTCCTTCTCATGTAAGACTGGAGTGCTTGGCTAGAATTAGCTGTTGCCCACTTCGAATTTCTTTTTCTTTCTTTCTTTTAATTGGAGGAAGGAAAGAAAAATATTGGAATGGTCAACCGAAAATATTGTAGTTTTTCAATTAATAAAATAGTAAAAAAACTAATTTAATAAGGAGCTAAACTTATGTTTATGTTTATCCTAGTTAATTTAATATTATTCATTTAAAAAACAAATAAAGTTACTTGTATAATAATGAACTTGGCATACGAGAGGATATTGGTAGGTCAAATTTTAGAAAAGAAATATTGGGTTTAGCTTTAGTTGGCTTGATTGGCCCGTTTTGGATTTTTTGAATTGTCTTCGAAGTCTTTTATGACGTAATTAGGTGTAACTAGTGTTTGAATGGTTAATAATATTTAATATCGTTTATAACTAATTTCAAGATAGTTATGTTGGGTTATGAAATTTTGGGAGAAACTTAGTTTGTGGACCTAAACTTATGTTTATGTTTATAGGTAATGTAATATTATCTACTGTACAAAATAATAAAAGTTATTAGTATAATAATGAACGGAGGAGATCATTGTTATGGTCAAATTGAAGAAAAAAATGTTTGACGGACTTTCTTTATTGGGTTTAGCTTCAGTTGGCTTGATTGGCTCGTTTTGAATATTTTGATCTTAAAGTCGTTTATGACTTTAATGTTGTAACTATTATTTTGAACTGTTCATAATATTGTTTTATGACTGATTTTATGATAGTTAAGTTATATTGGTCCCGAATAAACTCTAAATTTAGTTTTTATGAACTAATGAAATATCACAGGTGGACCTGAAATCTAGTTGAGTTGAACCTAGGAAGAATGAAATATCACAGGTGGACCTGAAATCTAGTTGAGTTGAACCTAGGAAGAATCAGTTAAGCTTAGGAGCACCAAGTTGACCTTAAAACTATAAATAAATTTATGGCCGCCAAGTAAGGACTAAGTTAGATGCAATTACTTGATACATTAACACTTGACCCTATTTATGTGCTATTATTTATATTATAATATCTGAATAAACTATGAGATGTATCTACTCATTTTTATGTTTGATTATGATTGCTATGTTGAAATGACCATATTATGCCTCGTGAGATATTCAAATGTGTTGTGCATGATAAACATATATGAAATGCCATGAATACATATGTACGTTTCATAAGAAACTTACTTTATGATAAGTATAACATTAATTATGTGCAGAATCTCATTAAACCATGATTTTAATGTAGGACCTCATGCAAGTTGTATGACTTATGAACATGGATTGCTTCTTCAACATATTATGTATGAATGCGTACATCATTATATCATTTACCTTCCTTTCTTGTTCGTTGGTTTTTGGTAGCGTGATCATGTACTGGTCTATAATCAGACTTAAAGGGTATGTTAACGAGTTTGCTTAGTGGACTTAATCGCATATGCGTGAATAGTGCGTAGAAAATTATTATACATCCAACCCTAAAAAAAGAAAATAAATAATAGAGTCGAATGAACAATTAGGTCTCACTATCCTTTATGGGCTTCTCGAAAGAAGGCCAATGGACTACAACCAATAGCTGGGCCCAAAGCCCAGCCCAAATATTTCTCGCCTGTACGATCAGCCGCGTTACCAAGCATCTCTTCCCCAAATTTCCAGCTTCCACAAACCCCTACGCTGCTCTTCCTTCCTGCACAATTCTTCATAAATCTCAAACCCTAATTTCTCCTGTACTGTCATACTAAACCCCCATGATAACCCCATTGATTATCGTTCCATTCCGTTACTCCCTTTTTTGAAGCTGTTCCAGCTTCCAAAACCCAGCTATTTTTTGGGGGGTCTCTTAAGGGATTGCATAGCCTCTTCCGGCAATGGCTCTCCCTCCGGTTGAGTGTATATATGTTGTAGAAAGCAATCTTCGAGAATGGAAGTCCGGAAATTCGAGCTTTAGGGTTCCTCAACCTGTCCCTGTGCTTCGATTCCTTTACGAGCTCTGCTGGACCATGGTTCGTACTCTAATTGACATATATTTATTCATTTCTTCAATCAGTGTATGTTTTCGCTTTCATGTATGTGCCTGGTAGTTCGCGCATGTAGAAGTTGTGGTTTTTAGTAACTATTAAGCGTTGGTTGGGGATATTAGTGGTGCAACGATTTCATTATTGATATGAATTTGTTTATGCGGTTCTACCGTATTCAGGTCCGAGGTGAATTGCCATTCCCCAAGTGTAAAGCAGCATTGGATTCAGTTGAGTTCTCGGATCAAATGTCTGCGGAGGAGTTAGGATCAACTTTTGCTGATGTCATTACCCAATTGGCCCAAGATGTAAGTATTTAATTTTATATTGCATCTTCGTTAACGGCGAGCTTCATTTTCTTTTCCTTTTTTTGTTTGTTGATAAGAACATCTAGCTTCATTTTCGATTATATGCTTAATGGATTTTTGAGGCTTCAATTTTTAATACTTTCATCATTTGATGAAATGTGGATACATGAATTCCTTCCAATTTGAGAATAGCCCATTCGGTTAAAATAATGAACTTTGGTTCGAATCTACATGTAAGGTTAAAATCTCCACCCTGTACAATGTTGAACTCAAAAGGTGGATACGCATATTCTTTTACATATTTGATGACCAACCAACTTCTGTGATATGATCGAAAGATTACAAAGGAGGCCATAAAAGGCCAAGCCAAATGTGGGTATTATGCCCACAAAAAAAAAAAGAAAAAAAAAAAGAAAAAAAAGAAAAAAAGAAAAAAAAGGAAAGTGCACAGAAAGAACCCAAGTTTTTGGTTACAAATAGTAATGGAAATGACAAAAAGAATTGAAATTAAGCACCCAAGAGAGATGCTTTAAACTGTATGAATTCCCAAACATCATTTTATATATCTATTTGGCACCGCAGGTGTTCTCCATATCCTTTCTAATGCAACCGTTTGTTTAAGAAGTCGACATGCCAGAGAAGAGAACATAACCTTTCCCTCAGAAGGAAGGATTTTGAATACTTCCTCCATACCTGACCTCTGAACTACAAATAAACCCAAACTCCTTCCACAAACAATTCATAATATTGATGAGAAAGACCATCGCCACAAAATGTGGTTCAAAATTTTTGCTCTGCATCTACCTAAACTTCCCTAGTTTTGCTCGAATTAATTATTTGTTTTGAAGTTCCCTCGTTTTCAACCCATAATATGATGATCAATTGTAATATTTTTGTTGACTTGAAAGGCTCTTATGTGCAGAGTTTTCTTTATGCTTCATTTGAATTGTGTGTTAATCATGTTTCTGATGGAGAAAATATACTCAAATGTGAGAAGATATTTGCTCATTGACCTATTACTTAATTTGCAGATCACATTAGCAGGAGAGTATCGTGCTCGTCTCTTGAAATTGGTGAGTATTTAAAACGTAAGAGATTATGATTATTGTTTGATGGTGTAGAGTATATTTTTTTTTCTGTTTAGGTAAGAAATGAAACCGATGGACGAAAATTTGAAAGATTATAATTACAGAAATCATTATAAAGAGTGCACCAAGTAGGACAGAAGAATTTTGATTTGGTTCCATAAAGTTTCTAGATTAGATTCCTCCCTCGGAAGTTATCAAGTTTCTTTCATGCCAAAACTTCCAAAGAGAGCTGCCTCAACATAAAACCAAAAGATTCTTCGTTCCTTCAGTCCCAAAGATGATTTGGTTAGGTGGTTTTGTGTTGCTTTTGATTACTATTTGGTCAGAAGGTTAAACTGTGAGTTCGCAGCGAACTTTTGGAACAATATTTTGAACAGTTTTAAATATCCTTTGGGTTACCTCACTCTGAAAAAAAATTATTCGATCAAAGTTTAGCTGCTGTAAAACAAGAAGTAAAACAAGAAATCAAGCCAGGGCCCTAGGCAAAATGGAATGTGGAATGAAGGAAATTGGATAATCTTCATTGATTCCAATAGGGGTTTTGTAACTATCATGATATGGTGGTTTTTGCAGCCTTCAAATGGATTACTCTTGATAATGTAAGACCAAAATATGAGAGAATTCCATACTAGAGATTAGAGTTCAATATATAGAGATATACATGGAAGCCATTAACTATGAATAGTAAAATTTAGTAAAATTACAATGAAGGACAGAAGACTAACAAGCTCCTATATTCACATATATAACACTCTTCCAAAAAATAGTAACATTACAATATTGACATATATGCTATAACACTTTTCCTGAAGCTGGTGCATTTATGTTAATTATACCCAACTTGTTACAAAGGTTATCTATCTGAACTCCATTTAAAGCTTTCATAAAAATATCTTCCAATTGCTCTTCGATCTTCACATATCTAGTAGACACTAAATCTTGTTGTATTTTCACACAAGCATAATGACAATCAATTTCAATATATTTAATTCGCTCATGAAATACTGGGTTGGATGCCATATTAAGGGTAGCTTGGTTGCACACCACGACTTCGTGGGAATTGTAATATTGATATCTAACTCGATCAACAGTTGACATACCCACATTATTTCACATATTGATTATACGACAAGTTTGTATTCTAATTCAACACTTGATCACAAGACTACATGTAGTTTCTTACTCTTCTGTGAAACCAAATTGCCTCCAACAAAAATTTTGATCCTATCCAATAGGCTTGGTTGCACACCACAACTTGGTTGGAACTGTAATATTGATATCTGACTTGATCAAGAGTTGATGTACCCATATAATTTCACATATCGATTGTACTATAACTTCGTATTCCGATTCAACACTTGATCACGACATTACATGTCGTTTCTTACTCTTCCATGAAACCAAATTGCCTCCAGCTAAAACACAATAGCCAAAAGTTGGTCTTATGTTTTCTTTTGATTCTGCCTAATTGACCTTTGAAAAGCTCTTAATCTTCATGTGACCATGGTTTGCATATAAGACCCCACGTTCAGGTGCAACCTTCAAATATCTTAGAACTTGTTGTAATGCAGTCCAATGATCCACCGTGGGTGAAGTAATAAACTGATTCACAATGTTTACTGAATAAGCTATGTCTAGTCGTGTCACAACAAGGTAATTCAACTTTCCAACCACTCTTCAGTAACGACCCGATCTTTGATGCCTCGAATCACGGGTCACCACGGGGACTCAAGGGGTAAAAGGGTGATAAAATGTTTTAAATTGAAAAGCGGGAGACACAAGGAATTTAAAATTTAAATATACATTAAAAAATGACATACAAGTAGTTTAAAGGTAATATTTGCGGAGTCAAATCAAAATGGTTTAAATAAATACATAAGTTTCAAGAAGTAGCATTTAGAAAAACAATAAAATGACAAGAATGAAGATGATTCGATCTAAAGGGCACCCCTTGCAACTACATGGCTCCGCACGCTCCCGCCATCACAGTGGTCTACATTCCATTTGAAAAAAAGTAAAAATAGAATAACATGGAATGAGTATAAAAATACTCCGTAAGCAACCTACTTATAGGCTCTTGTCATACTTAATCCGATTCATGGAAACTTAGACTATGTACTCATAACTGTCCCTATCGATAGCCAAACTATGGCTTAACATTTGTAACAAACTTGTAGGCCATTTGTAACTAACCCTCAGACATACCTCCTTTAAGGAGTACTCAATCCTTCTCAGGTTCATACTAGGGGTTTTCTATTTTCTCTTGGATCTAGGTTTCACGTATGTCTAGGTTCTTCGTCTGTCTTGCGCAAGATGCGCCTCGAGTCGCTGTGGCCCATGGAAAGGCCCTAGGGTAATACTCATAAGTCTAAAGGAGCCCTTTTGCTTTAAAACGATGATGGTATTCCATGCATATCTACCTACTGAGCTTTAATCGGTGGGTTCTCTCTAGTTGTGCCAGACAACATCTACATGTTCCGAAGATTAATAAATTACCTGAACATTAAACTACCGGCTCATGTACCCTCCTTGAGTTAGAATAATAAAACTACATGTTTTAGGAACAATAACTACCTGTTTTAGTAACAATAACTATCTGTTACTTTGCCTTTTCAGGTTAGAACAATAAACTACTTGTCACTATGTCACTCGGGCTATATTAGTAAAAAGCCATGGCTCTCCCCCTAGGCACCACCGATAGTACTTCAGTAGTATACCCTCTATGACTCCTGAAACCCTCTATAGGTGACAACTAAGCTATGTGTAACAAGTAGACCCTAACTTTTGTTGGTTAGTTCACGAATTGGGGTGCGCTCCATCCATCCCTACAAGGTACTTGGTCAACCCAAGGAGGGTATGGAACTCATGACTAGGTACTAGGACCAAAATATGCGAAACAGTAACTCATAGTCTATGGAAAGCACAACTAGCACTCTATGGTTCATAGCGATAGTCCAACTCATGACTGGGCAATAACGGGCTATCCAAACCTTAAATCATGCATAATAAATGTATAAAGGCATACAACATGCTCGTCATACTCATTAAGTGATAATTCCAACCTCAGGTTACTTGAAAGCATAAAATCCTAATGATCTATCAGAGTTCACAAATCATAAATCATATGTGCAGAAGCTATATAACTGTAAATAGAACTAAGTTGTGAACTATTCACATTATCTAAGCACAATTATTATGAGACTAGGTCAAACTAGGCTCCTAAACATAATACTCAATCATTGCCCTCGATCGTAATCGACTTCTAAAAGTATTTCTTAGAAACTTGCTCCATATAGTTACTTGATTGTAGACTTCCTGAGCTTCTTTCGGGTCTTCGACGATATTCCAAACTNAGTATAAAAATACTCCGTAAGCAACCTACTTATAGGCTCTTGTCATACTTAATCCGATTCATGGAAACTTAGACTATGTACTCATAACTGTCCCTATCGATAGCCAAACTATGGCTTAACATTTGTAACAAACTTGTAGGCCATTTGTAACTAACCCTCAGACATACCTCCTTTAAGGAGTACTCAATCCTTCTCAGGTTCATACTAGGGGTTTTCTATTTTCTCTTGGATCTAGGTTTCACGTATGTCTAGGTTCTTCGTCTGTCTTGCGCAAGATGCGCCTCGAGTCGCTGTGGCCCATGGAAAGGCCCTAGGGTAATACTCATAAGTCTAAAGGAGCCCTTTTGCTTTAAAACGATGATGGTATTCCATGCATATCTACCTACTGAGCTTTAATCGGTGGGTTCTCTCTAGTTGTGCCAGACAACATCTACATGTTCCGAAGATTAATAAATTACCTGAACATTAAACTACCGGCTCATGTACCCTCCTTGAGTTAGAATAATAAAACTACATGTTTTAGGAACAATAACTACCTGTTTTAGTAACAATAACTATCTGTTACTTTGCCTTTTCAGGTTAGAACAATAAACTACTTGTCACTATGTCACTCGGGCTATATTAGTAAAAAGCCATGGCTCTCCCCCTAGGCACCACCGATAGTACTTCAGTAGTATACCCTCTATGACTCCTGAAACCCTCTATAGGTGACAACTAAGCTATGTGTAACAAGTAGACCCTAACTTTTGTTGGTTAGTTCACGAATTGGGGTGCGCTCCATCCATCCCTACAAGGTACTTGGTCAACCCAAGGAGGGTATGGAACTCATGACTAGGTACTAGGACCAAAATATGCGAAACAGTAACTCATAGTCTATGGAAAGCACAACTAGCACTCTATGGTTCATAGCGATAGTCCAACTCATGACTGGGCAATAACGGGCTATCCAAACCTTAAATCATGCATAATAAATGTATAAAGGCATACAACATGCTCGTCATACTCATTAAGTGATAATTCCAACCTCAGGTTACTTGAAAGCATAAAATCCTAATGATCTATCAGAGTTCACAAATCATAAATCATATGTGCAGAAGCTATATAACTGTAAATAGAACTAAGTTGTGAACTATTCACATTATCTAAGCACAATTATTATGAGACTAGGTCAAACTAGGCTCCTAAACATAATACTCAATCATTGCCCTCGATCGTAATCGACTTCTAAAAGTATTTCTTAGAAACTTGCTCCATATAGTTACTTGATTGTAGACTTCCTGAGCTTCTTTCGGGTCTTCGACGATATTCCAAACTTCTCCAAAATTCCTCAATATGCCCTAAATTAAGTCAAAAGAATAAAAATAGTGAAAACGGCTAGCTTCAAATTTGTTAAGAAAGAAAGGAATGTAGGTTGAGAAACTAACCGTTGACTGTATGGTCATCTTCTCCAACTTGTGTGGATGCCATTTTGCTTTCCTTCTTCTTCTTTTTAAAGAATTTTTTATTTATTTTCTTAAAATTCCAAAGTGTTACACCTATATCTTTCAAAGACTTCAATGATTCTCCATCTTTTGTAAGTTACAGAATGCATAATAGGAGACCTTCATGGCTTGTCTCCCAATTTTCATGTCTTAGATAGCAAATCAAGCACATATGTGACATAGTGATATCCCTTCTGCTTCTCATTATTTCTATACCAAAGAAGTACTTCAATATTCTCAAGTCTTCAATGTAAAATTGACTTTGGAGGATTTGGGAGATACATGCCTAAGGTATCACTTCCAGTGTTGACCATACCATCAACATATACGACAAGTAGAATAATAACACTCTTAGATCGTCGATGGTTGACAGTGATTTTGGTTGCTTTTCTTCATTCCAAACTACTCAAATGCTTTGGCTAAAATTTCCAAACTATGCTGTGGACTTTGTTTCAACCCTTACTAAGATTTGCAAAGGCGACAAACTTTATCATCTTTCCCTAAGCTACAAACTGAGGTGGTTTCCTCCATATACACTTCCTCCTAAAGATTGTCATAGAGAAAGATGATTCTAATGTCGAGTTGATGCTAAGACCAACCTTAGGAAGCTGCCATAAAGGAAAACGATTTTATTGTGCTCCAGCCAATGCAAAAGCCTACCCTGGTGCATGGATTGAAGGCGGTGGCCGAATTCTGAGGTTCTTCAAATTGTAATGCATGCTTCCTCTTGGGCTGGGCGATGTCAAAAAAGATGAAAAACTATGATGAAAATTGTGATGATGGCTCGGAGGGTTAGGTGGAGAGGGGACAACAAGCTGAAAAACAAAAAGGTCCTCAACCCCCATCCTAAAGGTTCACAAAACCCTAATTGCTCTAGAAAAATAATTAAGGTATGATTATATTCTATGATATTGTAGGGACCAAAGTATGAGAATTCATACATTCTATACATTAGATATCAATATATGTAGGCAGACTTGGAAATCCTAAACTAAAAATAGTCAAATTACAATAAAGGATGAAAGACTAATAAGCTCCTTTATTCACACATACACTCTAATGACTCTCGCTAAACTGTTTTGTAATTCTATTACTCAACAGCTTTTCATCAATTGCAGTTCTAATTTATAACCTTCTTTTGTAGGGGCCATTCTCCCGGGTCTTGGATGTAATAATTTCCTTTCACATAATGAAAAGTTGCTGTCAACAGTTCTTAAAAAAATTGATGTACTATTTGATAACGGGAATTTGCAAACTTGATACTCGTTTGTTCACCAAATTCTGTGATGGTCTTTGATGCTATTTCATTGCTTATCCTCTTGATGTACTATATTTGGTAAAATGAGTTATAAGAACATGTTTTCCCCTTTTGTTTATTTAAATAATAATTATGACTCATTTTTCCAATTGGATCTTGTATTCTATTCCTTCTAGGCTAAGTGGCTTGTTGAATCAGCATTTGTCCCATTGCGGCTTTTTCAGGAGCGCTGTGAGGTGATATTTATATATAAAATTTATCTTGTTTGTATTTCGTTTTTTCTTTTCATTGTAAATGCTCTACCTAGAGACAGTGCCNTAAATTAAGTCAAAAGAATAAAAATAGTGAAAACGGCTAGCTTCAAATTTGTTAAGAAAGAAAGGAATGTAGGTTGAGAAACTAACCGTTGACTGTATGGTCATCTTCTCCAACTTGTGTGGATGCCATTTTGCTTTCCTTCTTCTTCTTTTTAAAGAATTTTTTATTTATTTTCTTAAAATTCCAAAGTGTTACACCTATATCTTTCAAAGACTTCAATGATTCTCCATCTTTTGTAAGTTACAGAATGCATAATAGGAGACCTTCATGGCTTGTCTCCCAATTTTCATGTCTTAGATAGCAAATCAAGCACATATGTGACATAGTGATATCCCTTCTGCTTCTCATTATTTCTATACCAAAGAAGTACTTCAATATTCTCAAGTCTTCAATGTAAAATTGACTTTGGAGGATTTGGGAGATACATGCCTAAGGTATCACTTCCAGTGTTGACCATACCATCAACATATACGACAAGTAGAATAATAACACTCTTAGATCGTCGATGGTTGACAGTGATTTTGGTTGCTTTTCTTCATTCCAAACTACTCAAATGCTTTGGCTAAAATTTCCAAACTATGCTGTGGACTTTGTTTCAACCCTTACTAAGATTTGCAAAGGCGACAAACTTTATCATCTTTCCCTAAGCTACAAACTGAGGTGGTTTCCTCCATATACACTTCCTCCTAAAGATTGTCATAGAGAAAGATGATTCTAATGTCGAGTTGATGCTAAGACCAACCTTAGGAAGCTGCCATAAAGGAAAACGATTTTATTGTGCTCCAGCCAATGCAAAAGCCTACCCTGGTGCATGGATTGAAGGCGGTGGCCGAATTCTGAGGTTCTTCAAATTGTAATGCATGCTTCCTCTTGGGCTGGGCGATGTCAAAAAAGATGAAAAACTATGATGAAAATTGTGATGATGGCTCGGAGGGTTAGGTGGAGAGGGGACAACAAGCTGAAAAACAAAAAGGTCCTCAACCCCCATCCTAAAGGTTCACAAAACCCTAATTGCTCTAGAAAAATAATTAAGGTATGATTATATTCTATGATATTGTAGGGACCAAAGTATGAGAATTCATACATTCTATACATTAGATATCAATATATGTAGGCAGACTTGGAAATCCTAAACTAAAAATAGTCAAATTACAATAAAGGATGAAAGACTAATAAGCTCCTTTATTCACACATACACTCTAATGACTCTCGCTAAACTGTTTTGTAATTCTATTACTCAACAGCTTTTCATCAATTGCAGTTCTAATTTATAACCTTCTTTTGTAGGGGCCATTCTCCCGGGTCTTGGATGTAATAATTTCCTTTCACATAATGAAAAGTTGCTGTCAACAGTTCTTAAAAAAATTGATGTACTATTTGATAACGGGAATTTGCAAACTTGATACTCGTTTGTTCACCAAATTCTGTGATGGTCTTTGATGCTATTTCATTGCTTATCCTCTTGATGTACTATATTTGGTAAAATGAGTTATAAGAACATGTTTTCCCCTTTTGTTTATTTAAATAATAATTATGACTCATTTTTCCAATTGGATCTTGTATTCTATTCCTTCTAGGCTAAGTGGCTTGTTGAATCAGCATTTGTCCCATTGCGGCTTTTTCAGGAGCGCTGTGAGGTGATATTTATATATAAAATTTATCTTGTTTGTATTTCGTTTTTTCTTTTCATTGTAAATGCTCTACCTAGAGACAGTGCCATTCTTATGCTCCATCAAGTGTAATGACCTATGCTTCTTTATATTTGTGGGCCTCAATTATTTGATGCACTATTTCTTGTAGTAATGAAGTTCTGAACTGAAATTGCTTTGTTTTAGGAAGAATTTCTATGGGAGGCTGAAATGATAAAGATTAAGGCGCAAGAATTGAAAAATAAAGAGGTAAGTGATAGTTATGATGAGATTCAAGCTTGGTATTGATAATGCCACCTGAACCTAGATATTGATATTGCATGTGATGTTTATTTTCCTTTTCTGTCTGTTTATTTTCTGTATGAGCATTTGATCGTTTAATTTTGAACTTGTTCACATCTTAGGCTCACACAATATTGGTGTTGTATTAATTATTTCACTTATAAAAATAGCAGAAGATGTCGATGGTGTCTTGGATTTATGTTTTTAAAAATACTGAGATGCAAAAGCTTCTCTATGTAGCTTCATTAACCTAAGTTGCTGTCACATGCCTGTTAAAGCTTCAATTTTAACATGGAGGTCAAACCTTTAAAACTGATGTATATATATGGATACTTCTTTGATTTCAGGTCCGAGTAAATACTCGTCTTCTATATCAGCAAACGAAGTTTAATCTTCTGCGGGAAGAAAGTGAGGGTTATGCCAAGTTGGTATGATAGTGATTAAATACTTAGTCCTTTGTTCTTATACTTTTCTTCTTTGTTTGTTTCCTTGATTAATCAATTTCACGATCAAATTCTCTCTCCCCGCACACAAGATGTCAAATAAATAAATAAATAAATTTGTATATATATATATGTTCCTCCTTCCAACTTTGTGTTACTGGGATTTTCTCCTTGTGATAATGTTGGGGACAAAGGGACAAGGCTTCCCTTTTCCTAATGAGAGGGGTTAGACGAAAGTCTTCCCATCTTGATTGATAAAGAAAAGTAGAGTAGTTACAGAAAGCTCGTGGTCAGCAAGTTCAACCAAAGTGACCCGACCTAGCCCACAATATAAATAATCATAAATTTTATAAATGTACTGTTGACCTAATTTTTTAGTTCAATTGTTATCCTAAAATTATCTTCCAGTTCAAAACCATTTCTATTTTGATCCTAATTTTTTTTTTTAAAATATAAAAACCCAAGCTTATGTATTTGACTAGTGGTTAGGAAGTTTTGGGTGGTAGGCCTTCTTGAATATCCGATAGAATTGAACAAAACCAATTAAATTTTTACAGCTTGTTTTGGGTTGAGTAAATGACTGAACATTGTTTGGAATTTGGATTATAGCTAAGAAGCACGAAAATGGGACATGAGATATGGATATGACAAGATGTAGACAGGATACAAACACGATTTTTATTTTGTTTTATTTATTGATTTATTTAAAGAAGACATTTATTTAGGTTTCTGATTCTTTTTTAAAATAGAATTATCCTTTTAATTCTTATGTCTTATTTTGTTTGATTGAAGTCCCTTTTTGTTTACGTCTATTTTTTTTTTTTTTGGCATGGGCTTTCTTTTTGAATGTTTGTGTTCCTTGAACTCTCTCATTTTTTTCAATGAAAGGTAGGTTATTTCATAAGAAAAGAATATATNAAAAAAAAAAAAAAAAAAAAAAGTTGATATGTTTAATATTCATTATCGATAAAACTATGTAAATTGAACACAAAAAATGTGTACTTCACCAATAACATACAAATTCTTGTCAATTAGAAATATTTGAAGAGTTTGACTATGGCCAGAAGAAGAAGAAGAAGATGTGATCCTAATAATTCAGGAATGATTAAAATAGAAGGATTAGATCTGTTATAGAATCTCTTATTATAATTATTATTATCATAGATATATTTTTTAAAACTTATTAGGAATGGGCTTAGATAAAACTTATTAGGAATGGGCTTATTATAATTATTATATCTTTAGCTCGATATGTTTCCAAGAGACACCTTCCTCTAAAATATAGTGTTTGTGCGTCCTAAGGTTAGAGGAACCTCCCTAAAACATCACAAAACCCAAGCCGTGAATATACCTCTAGAAAATTGTCTGAAGGTTGCATGCATAGATTNCCCCCCCCCCCCCCCCCCAACTTTTTTGGGACTAATCCCACTGGGTAGTAAACTTCTGGAAGACATTAGCCCTGCTGTGATCGACATTCGACTTGTTCAACTAAACTGATCCAATTATTCAATTCTTTGATCAATGTCTTAGACATAACTCAAAATTTTCTGATCAATGCAACTATTGCTGCAATTTGGTCAGTATGGTAGAGAGAATTAGTAGTATTTTTTATTGGACGTCCAGGAATGAGCATTGTATTGTGAGAATGGTGTGTTCTATTATTGCTCTCTAACCATATAATGCTCATTCCTGGACACCCTATAAAACATACTACTATTGCATTTAAGAGAGTTGTAGAGTTGTTTTTGTCACCTCTTTCTTAGATGAAGTAAGATTATGTATTTCTGTCTTCTCGTTTTGGTAGAACAAAGAGCGAGATTTTATGATGTGAAGACAAAGATCATGAGATGCATAAAAGAAGGTTTAAAATAAAGGGGGAGATTTGGTAAAACAAAGAGAGATTGACCCTTATTAGATTCTCAGTTTCTCTTTGGGCCTCTGTTTCTAGGCTCATTTGTAACTATTTGCTTGGTCTTATTTCTATTGTCGGAGCTTTTTTTGTAGTTTGACTCATTTATGTGGGCNTTTTTTTTTTTCCCTTTTGTAAAAAGAAAAAAGGTCATAAGATGCATAATATTTTGGACCGGATGTAATATCTGTATTTTTATTACAGTCGAATGCAATTTTTTCTTTGTAATGTTTATTTTTATTTTGTGATTTAGTACTTGATCTACTTTGGTGCTTGACTTAAACCATAGGTAACACTTCTTTGCCGGGTCACTGACGCTTCAAATAATAATTTTTCGGGATCAACAATTGGTATTATAAAGGTTGGTCATAAACTTCCATTTAGAGTCTTTTATCTTTATTTATCTTTAACACACGCATGCACAATGATATCCAATTAGTTATCCTTCTGTATGAAGTTTTCTATATGAATATATTATAGAGTTTTTTTCAATTTATTGATCTTTAAGCTTCATGCAGTCATTGATTGGGCATTTTGATCTGGACCCAAACCGTGTTTTTGACATTGTGAGTCATTCTCTTGTTTGTTTTATATAATCTTAGATTTTCTGTTTTCCTTTTTCCTATTATTCATTATTCTTTATGAAGTTCACTGTGCTAAATTTTCATTTTTTTGATGCGTACATATCAGGTCTTGGAGTGTTTTGAACTTCAGCCAGAAAATAGTGTTTTCGTAGAGCTAATTCCAATATTTCCCAAGGTAAAGTTGCTTAGGATTCATGACAAGCTGGCTTCGATTATCTTGCTAATACTTGATTATAAAAAGACTCTTAAAGTTTCTCATGAGGTTATGTTTATTGGCAGTATCATGCTTCACAAATCCTTGGGTTCAAATTTCAATATTATCAGCGTATTGAAGTAAATTCGCCAGTGCCATTTGGGCTTTATAAGCTTACAGCGTTACTAGTGAAGGAAAAATTTATTGTTCTTGATAGCATGTAAGTATAGATATATATCATATATATATATATATATATATATATTTAAATGTTAGTTTGTTCTTCAATTTAGTACAAGGCATTTTGTTGCTTTATGATTATTTTTTTAATATAGCCGTTCATTGATTGGGGTTGCTATTGCTCTAACACATTGGAAGTGCATTTGGAAGTTCTGACGGAGTCCAATATTGATTTAGTCAATGTGAGTTGGGGCATGCTTTTTGTAGTAGGGAGCATGTGTCCAATTGGATGCAAATCTTGAAGAAATCTCATTGTGATAAATAGACTAGTGTNGGGGGGGGGGGGGGGGGTTGCTTAATTCGCCTGATGCTAAGTTAGTTAATGTGATTCTTCAAGAAATCTAATAACTTTTTTATTTTAAATTTCAAATCAGATTAAAGTTTTGATTTGGCTACTATTTGGATCACTTAATCTAAAAATCAAATATGCTAAGCAAATATTTTTGATTCAATGAATTTAGAAACATAAAACAGACCCAGATTGCACACCAAGCCGGCCTTGTCTTCCCTTTTTGTTATTTTTGGAATTAGTTCAAGTATTCTTGTAATAACAATTAACATTCCACTCATTATCTCTTACACACTATTTCTGTTTTTCTCTACCTTGCCCTGCATCATCTAGTGCTTTACTTTTGAAGTTGTACTTTGAATAGTTTACCTTGTCATTTTTTCATTTGGGTCTTTATTTACTGCAGATATGCACATCTGCTCCCGAAAGAGGATGAGGCATTTGAACATTATGATTCCTTTTCTTCCAAAAGACTTGATGAGGTATTGCTATTGAGTAAATATTAAGTAATATTATTTTTCAAAGTCACTTTTATTTTTCATCTGTCATACATACACTTTTATTAGGACACCACGAGCTAGCTAGTTATGGGTGTAATCCCTTAGGTTGGACTTCCCTCTCACCCAAGGGAATTTCAAAAAGAGGGCCATGGTTTGAGATTGCAAAATACAGTGCCTTTTTCTTTAACATCATCTTCAAAGTGAAAGGGGTGACAAATTAAGTTTTGGAAAGACAAGTGGTTTGGTCCCTGTTATCTGGAGGAATCTTTCTCGGACATTTACCTTCTCTCCATAAAAAAAGAAGCTACAGTTTTAAAATGTTGGAACCCACCATCCGGAGACCAATGACTGGGAACTTGGTTTTAGAAGAGGCATTATGGACAGAGAATTTGATAGTTGGATAGGCTTGGTTGGGCGTGAGATTGGGTGATGATGGGCAGAATGTGTGGGTTTTTTTTTTAAAACAAAATCTTCTCTCATCAAACTGACTGAGTTCCCACAAGCTTGAAACTCCATTGATTGATATGATAGAAGTTCAATGTACCCCAGATGATTAATTTTTCTTTGGAGTTTGGATTATAAAAGCTTGAACGCAGAATGCAGAGGAAGTTGCTCATTGGAGCCTTTTTCCTTCGGCTTGTAGTGTGTGCTTGGGAGGTGAAGAAACTATCGATCATTTATTTCTCGAATGAACTCTTGCCTCAAGAGGCTTGACATCTTTTATTGAAGACTTTTTGGTTGTTTGTGTATGCTAAATTCAGTGATGGAGTGACTTTTCGAAGCTTTAAATAGGTGGAACATAAGAGGAAAAACAAAGGTTTTGTGAAAAATTGGGGGCTCAAGCCTTCATTTGGGAAATTTGGAAGGAAAGAAATTGGGGGGTCTTCGAAGATGCATTTTACGCTTTTGAGCTCTTTTTCTACACTGTACAATGTAATTCTAATTTGTGGTGTCTAAGACAACTATTGGGAGGAAATGGTATGCACGTGAACTTTTTGGAAAATAATTTGCATCATCTTGGTGTGCAGTTACAAATTCTTTTATAACTGTACTCCCATGCAATTAACATTAAAAGAGGTGCTGTTTTCTAATCTCCTGATGAGACATAGATTATGTTTTGGGCGCTTTTTTTCACGAACTCTCAGCACATATGAATTTGAGTACTTTAACTGATGCAGTAAATAGTGTTTCATTGTTCCTTGGAAAAGAAAAGAATATTGTGGACTCTGTTAAATTGCTAAATTTTTTGAAAGAATCTGGATAACCAAGCACCTTAATGAGAGTGATGTGTGTGTGTGTGTTTTTTTGTAATCTCCTGATGAGACGTACAGTATGCTTTGGGTGTTTTATTTTATAAACTCTCAGGATGTATCAACTTGAATATTTTTCACTGAGGCAATGAAAAGTGTTTCATTAATCCTTTAAAAAGAAAAAAGAAATGTGGACACAATCAAATTGCTATTTTTTATGAAATAATCTAGAAAATCAAGCCCCTCAAATAACTGTAATGTATTTTTTTGGGCTCTTTGCCTCAGGTGACATTTATATGACTAACAAAATCATTAAAGGAATTTGTTAAAAAATTATATCATTTGTTGTTTTGTTTCTCGATTAAAAAGGGAATGGTTAACAGTCCTTAAAGAAAAGAATTCTGGACTACAATAGACCTTAGCTCTCTTGATTCAATCTGTTATACAATGAGTTGAACTAGGGTTGCAATGTTTATGAAGTATGCATTCTTGACCAGTAAACCAGGAACTGTTGAAATTTTCTCATTCAATTTTAGTTGGACAATATGGATTTTTATTTGATTCTAGAACGTTATTTCTTGGTCTGGAATGCTATTTCGTCCAAAACCAAAATTTTCTGGAAGAACTCATTGATCATGAGAAAGGAGTTTCTTAAATTTGAACATTCTCTTCAATAAAGGTGATAAAATTGTGGTCCACAGTTTTTGGGTACTGTTTCACAAAAAAGTTAATCACTGGTTACCCAAGAACATCTCTACAATTGAAGCTGAGTAGCTGGGTTCCTTTCTTATGGCTTAATTTGTGATTAGTGCACCATAGGAATATCATAATGATGCAAAGCGTAACTATTAGTCTTGCGTCTCTGAGGGATTATATTTATTAAATGCATGCATTGTTTTCAAAAGAATAAAATGTTCTTTGTATTTTGTTGGCTTTAAATTTATGGAGATCAGGTTGAGATCTGTAAACACTGGGTTTTAGGATCAATACATTGATTATGCAATGCTTTCAAAGAACCTTAGTGTTGCGTCTGTTTTTCTTCTGAGTGGAATACTTTTCAGTTTATTCTTGTTTGGAAGGGTCCCTTGGCAGTTTTATGTGTTCTTTATTCGAGCAAGAGTACTGATTTATAAATAGCTTGCCATCACCTTGCTGGATTAGTTACTTTCAAGTTGTTAGTTAGTTGTTCCCTTTACTTTCTAGTTACTCTGTTAGGTAGGTAGCCTGCTACATGGCAGCTTCTACACACTAGATTTTGGGTCTTTGAAAATGGAATTTGATTCCAGTATTTATGGTGACTTGGAAGTTTAAACTACAGCTTCGAGTTTGTTAATACAGGTTCTCCTTTTCTGCATGGTTAACCTCTTTTTTATGTTCTTGTATATATTATGATGGGTTTGAATAAATTTCTACAGGCTAACAGAATAGGAAAAATAAATCTTGCGGCAACTGGAAAGGACCTAATGGATGACGAGAAGCAAGGAGATGTAAGCATCGATCTTTTTTCTGCCCTTGATATGGAAAGTGAGGCAGTCAATGAAAGGTCTCCAGAGCTGGAAAACAATCAAACATTGGGCTTGCTTACTGGATTTCTTTCTGTGGGTGACTGGTACGTAAAATTGAATTTCCGTAACCTTATATGGGGATGATGTATCTGTCTGTGTGATTGATAGTAAGAGTGAAATGTGGGTGTTGATGTTGCTCTAGTAACCTGTTGCAGTCCACTTCTTTGAGTCAACATCTGTGCATGAGTTCTTATCGAAAAACATTTGTGTGCATGAGTTGGTTGCCGCCATAGTTTTTTAGACGTAGCAATACACGAACCTCATGCACTGCCAAAAGTATCACATCAATACCATACTCTGGTTTGGGCCAATGTTTAAGTTGTATATTTCACCTCCCTTGTTCTCCATTTGTCTTGGATATATATCCCGTCTGTTTTTTTTGTTGGGGAACATACATTCTGGTATTAGAACAATTTTAAAGAGAAACTTTCTTATGTTCGGTTCCATTTTTGGTGAACTGAAATCAAATTGTTTCTATGTTCCTTCTTGGTACTAATAGCCAAGAAATTCTTAGCATGTTTGAAGATATTGTAAAAAATCATGGAACTTAAACGGAAGGGCTTAAACAAATTATGTGGGAAGTAAATGGTTGAACTTTAATAACTTGGAAACTTCCAAAGAACCCTAACCCTAGCCGTTGCTAAAGCAACACTGCTTCCATTCGTTTGTTGTCGATTGTAAACATCTAAGAAGTATGGACACAGACATGACAGCATGCCAGCTTTTTAAAAATGGAGGATACGGACACGTCAGAGACACGTTACAGGATGAAGATTGTCCATGGAGTTTAGGTTAAAGTTTAACCCATAAACGAACCCAGTTAAACCCAATAAAATCAAAAGGCCACAACCCATCTAAGACACAAAATAAAATTTATTAAAGTGTTTCTATATTCTTTTAATAAAACCCTAACCCTAATAAATCTTTTCTCCTCTCCCTTCCCCACCTGTCCACACATTTGCTCAACCCCCTCCCTCTTTGATGAACTTAGCTGCTGCTCTGTCATTGCCTGTCTCTAACCAAATGTCATCGCTGACCTCTTTCCGACGTTGTTGTCTATACCATGTATGTGTGTGTCCATCATGTGTCCAAATTTGTTTTAAAAAAGGGACATTTTTGGGTGTTGGACACATGTTCATAGTGTGTCTAGATACATTCGTGTTCAAAGCATGTCTAACACGACACCATCCAGAACATAATGTCTGTGCTTTCTAGGTTTATGTCCTGCCTTTGCCGCCTTCAAATGTTCTAATGTCTATCTTGGATGTTTCTGTGCAAGTTCTCCTGCACCGTTTCTTCTGTTAGTGTTGCTTGCTATAGGTATGTCATCTTGTCCTCTCTGTGAGACCGTCCATCGTGTCGTCGGACTCCCTTTGCCATGCCGTCACCTTTCTTTCTGGAGTTCCCATTTGCATTAGGTTTGTTTTGGTAATTTGGGTTTGCAGTATCTTCAACTCCCTTTGTTTCTTGCCTCAGTTCCTCATTTTGCGGTTCACTAGTTTTGGTTATTCACAGTCTTTCCGCTCGGTTCACTACCTTTTGATGGGGATTGGATTCTATTCGGTTATGGATTTACAAGAGCTGTTGTATGAGGATCACTTCTATATTTTGTTGGAAAATTAGATATTCATAATAGAAAACTTGGAAAATAAGATGGTAATACTTCTCTCACGTCTCATATATGATGGTTTGCATGGTTCTTAAATGGATTTATTACATTGGTATGATTCACTTGTGTAAGCGACAATCTTTTTTAGGTTGGAGTATCAATTGTGTTGTATGGCTGCTCTCTGGTGGAAGGAAGTTTATTATTGTTCCTATGAGAAATTTTAAAAGTGGTTGGCTTACATTGTGGGATATGTTAAAAGGACCACCTTCGATGGGATCCAAGGTTCATGTCCAACAACTCCCCTTCTTAGAGAAAGTTAGCTTTCACAATAGTTTTGTGGATGTTGTAAAAAGGAACGTGAAAACTAATGATGCTTAAGTAATGAGTGATAATTCTACCTCCCTGAAAATTTTCCAATATTATTGGGTGAAGAAGAATCATGAATTTGTGTGGATGGGTTATAACGAAGTATGAAAGACCTGTGTTTTTTAAAGCTCAAGGCACAATAATGTGTAATAGCTTCTGGGGCTTAAATGCAAGGTGTAATAAATAGTTTCGAATTTTTTTTCTAAGGCGCACGGTTTAATATAAAAAAATAAAACATAAGGAAAAGAAAACATATTTGAACTAGGAATATGACAAAAAGACCCTAAGCACAAGGACTTTTGCATTTAGAATTGGTAGATTTTATCTTTTTAGTTCGTAAAGAAGAAAAACCTTGAACACAAGGTTGTTTTGAGTTGGTTAGTTTTTTTGAAGTAAGGAAAAAACCCTAAAGCCTAGAGCTTTGAGCCTTAGGGCCTCACAAAAGGTGTGCGTTTAATGTGTACCTTCTTCGGTGTGTCTCGTCTTTTTTAAGGCGAGGTGCGAGTCCAGTGATTATTGCCTAAGTGCATGTTAAGGAACCTTTCACAACACTAGTAAACTGGACTATTTGATCATAAAAAGTGGACGAGTATTAAGAAGGTTCTAGAAGATATTTTTGGGGTCTTTTACTTCTTAATCCTTTAATGGTCGACTTGGAGAGTGAAAGATCTTTGGGTATACTTTAGTGGTTTGGGTACACATAATGATGAAAGGTCTTTGGGCAATTTCATCTGAAAATTATAAAATGGTCTAATGAAAAACATAGTAATCAAGATTTTGTTTAAGGATATGGTGGGTTGGGTTGCTACCTAGAACGTATCTTTACAATCTTGGGAAAGAAGTACATTTGAATCAATGGGAGATCGTATCTTTACAACTTATACCACTTATATTGAGGTAAAGAAAACTTGTGGTAAAGAACTTGTGTGGATTTATTCAAACAACTATCAAGATTCCGGATATGTTAAGGGGAAACTCTTAGTCTTAGGTTTGGAGACGTTTTTCCATTGTATCCTCCCGATACATTTAAAAACCTTCAAATGATTTTTCGAATCCCTTGGACTTCATTTGTATACAAAGTGTATTTCGAAGATGAAAAGCCTTTATTAGATTCAGGCTAAGAAGTAGTTGGTGAAGACCCAATTAATGCCCTAGATTTTCAGCATTCTTATTTTGTTTTGGAAGACAATTTTTTCCCAGCATTCATTCTCTTTTGTGGTTGACATGGATTCTGCATCAAAAGCATTTGATGAGGTAGTTGATATTATGTCCATCAAAGGGATACGATGAGTTTTGCCCTATTTTTGAGGGTGTCAAGCATATAAAAAATACTTTTATTAGAGCATTTCCTCTCACTATACGAGGAAAAAGAGCACACCCACCTAAAATTCTATATTTTCAAGTTTAGTGATGGATAAAGCCACTAATCAAGATTTATTAGAAGAAAAATGCACTAACTTATTGGGTTTTTTTTTTTTTTCCTGAAAAGAGATCCCAACCGGAAGGGTAAGGCCTCAAATAAGAAGCATTCTTAGTACATTTCTCAATCAACATCTTTCAATTCTTCATTACCTCTAGCTGATAAATGTCTCTCAAGACGTGATCTATTCATCAAATGAGCCAACAAAAAAAATATTAGAATTCCGATGATTGGGATTGAGATTTGGAATTTGTGGTTAATTCTAGTAGTTATGACTTGGAGCTGAATTTTCTAATTGGTAGTGGGACAGAGGAGATCTCTTCTGACAAAGCTATTGAAGGGGGTCTTTGCAATCTTTTTTCGGGAGGTAATTTACAGTTCTGCAAGTAAATCATATGATGAGTCGCCATCACATGTGTGGCTTGATGAAAAGTCTGAAGATAAAGACGACTTCTCTTCTTTCATATAGATTTGTGGCCTTGAGATATATGAGATTAATGCCGAAGGATTATGAAGTCTGTTGTTTGTGTCAAATTCATTAGTGGCTTTAGGTTGGCTGTTGGTTCTTCAGGCTTTGTGATGGTTGTTAGCTCGTCTGTTCTTGTTTACTGATCCAGTGAGCTGTTTTTGTTTCCAACTCAGTATGGTTTTCAGCTTTGGTTGGCATGAAGAACATCTTATTGTTGTAGCATTGCTTTTGGGGTGAAAAGTTTTCAGAAACCGAAGTTGTTTGGTTTATTTCTGGTGAAGATTGTTTTCAAGTATACAGGCTGCTGCTATCTCTATTAGGAGTCATTCTTTCTAAGTGGCTATGTGATGCCTTCTTTTGGTTCCTTTGTGTCTGTGGCCTTTCTCACATTTGGAGAGGTTGTTTCAGTCAATAATTCTGCCTGTGGTTCTGTTGTTTATTCAAGTTTTTGTCTTCTGTCTCAATGAGTTATGTATATTGCTGTTTTTGCTTGATCTACCGTAGCTTTGTTCTTCTTGCTGTTGGAAAGTGATTGTTTTTTATTTTTTGGTGTCTTTGTATTTCTTTCTTTAAGCATACTCCATCTTGCAGCCGTTTTAATTATTGTTGGTGTTTCTAGCCCCTACGGGTTTTAGTTTTGGGTTTAAGTTTTTAGTTTTGATGGTTCTCTTTGTTTTTCTTTTCTTTCCCCTTTTGAGATTGTGTCTCTGTAAAATTTTCTTCACTTTCATCAATCAATAAAAATTAAAGTTCATAATGGAGACCTGAGACCTAAGCGAGGTAATCATGGAGTTCCTTCTCCATCTGTTTTTTAGATAGAAGGGTAGTCTTTTGAGACAAGTTGGGTATGTGCTTTATTATAAAATAAATGGGTTGAGAGAGTAGACTTCAGAGGTGTTGAGAAGAACTCGAGCTATTTGTGATCTCTTGCTAGGTTCCACGTTTCTCTCTGGGCTTTGGTCATGGGTCATGTCTTTTTTTTTTTAATTATTTGTTAGGTCTTAGTTTGCTTTATCTCAAGCCATTTCTGTTGCCCCTTTTTGTCGATAGAGTTTTTATGTCTATGTATTCTTTCATTTCTTTTTTCTCAAGATTTTTGTGGGAAAAAAAAGGATGAACCACCTCAAGTTAAGCTACATGCATGGTTGAAAGATTAGTCTTTTTCTTACAAACAAGAAACCTTATTGAGAATGAAGGGTTAATTTGATTAGTCATGAGGGATTGGACAAGATCTATGACGCGTGCTGGACCTTCTTTTTGCTTGAAATTGTGAAGAGTATCTTTCAAATTATGTTAGGGAGTTTAGTACAAACGTTTACAAAGATTAACATGTAGTTTCCATTAAGTGTATATATTAAAGTTACCTAGACAGGCATGGATAAATAAAATGTAGTATCGACATTAAAGTTAAACAATCTCAATGTCAACAAATGTTAGTTGATGTTTTTTTCCCCTGTAAAACTAGATTATGCACTTGACTTTGAACATATACAGTTTACTTTATATGTTTGAATGATGAAACCACATATCTTGTCTCGATTGCTGTTACTCATTGCTATCTTCTAATGAATCCTTCAGCAATTTGAAGTCTACATTCTGCTTGTTTTGACTTTATTGGGTATCTTGTCAAACTTCTTGATTCTACTTAGTGCTCTACTTTGTAAGTGTTTTTTTAATTTTGATTTGTGGCACGTTTATGCCAGTTGGGAAATCTTTTCGTAATTCCCTTGGCTTTTTGTGAAGTCTCATCATCTTTTTGTATGCCTTTAGTCTCTTATAATTTTCATATCCAATAAAAGAAAAATTGAAGCTCTCACCTCTTAACCAAAAAAATTGTAGACTTTATTAGCTTTATTCTTTTTTCCTGTCAGGTATCATGCACACATACTGTTTGATCGGCTTTCACCTCTCAATCCTGTGGAGCATCTTCCAATTTGTAACAGCTTGTTTAGGTAATTCCGATTTGATGCCTAAATATATATATACATATAAACATGCATATGAGTCTGGATTCCGGTATAAATTTTCTTTTGGTGTGTGCTTAGGCTCATTGAAGAATCAATCTCCTCTGCATATTCTATTGTCCGTCAAAATCCTTATCAGAGCTTGGGGGCATCCTCTGGAACTAGTATTGATATTATAGGCACTACAAGTTTGCCGGTGGGTGGTACTTTTATAGATCTTCCAAGGGAACTATTCCAGATGCTTGCCGCTGCTGGACCTTATCTCTATCGTGATACAATTCTGCTACAGAAGGTAATTCGTTCACCACTCACTATCCTTCAATTTTCCAACCTAATTTTTCTATTCTTAAATTTTTGCAGGTTTGTAGAGTGCTTAGAGGTTGTTATATGTCGGCAATTGAGTTTGTCAACAGTATGGAAAGTGGTCTGAATCCTGAATTTGGTATCCTAGCTGGAAACCGGGCTCCTCACCTTCACTTAAAGGAAGCAAGGTTGAAGATTGAGGAAGCCCTAGGAACGTGCCTACTTCCTTCTTTACAGTTGATACCTGCCAATCCAGCTGTTGGTCAAGGAATATGGGAAGTAATGAATCTTCTTCCATATGAGGTAGACCATTGCGTTAGTACCATTTTCTTTGATTGAAGAATTATATTGTTAATAACTGAAAACCTTGAAATTGAAAGGAATTCCAATCAAGTAAAATGAGATGGAACAAATAATGACAAAATAAACATCATCACTGATGCCCAAAGAGAAACAACCTAGTGCGGTACATACATCACGAGGGCCCTTCTCTCTCTGGTTCTATTGTTCATTCCCCCACAAACTTGACAACATTGCATAAACTTTGGCTTGCCACAAATCCTCCCCTTCACTTGAAACTTGAATTTTCAACGAGATTGGTGCTATTTTGTTTTTATCCTATGTGGCTGATTTTATAGCGTAAGAATTTAATTGTTACTCTCTTCTGTATTATAGTCCAAATCTGTATGAGTGCTTTGATATAAAATATCTTGCATTACTAGGTGCGATATCGTTTATATGGTGAATGGGAGAAAGATGATGAGAAGATTCCAATGGTTTTGGCTGCAAGGCAGACGGCAAAGGTACTTGTTAATTGATATAATTATTTTTGGATTCTCCTCTGTAATAGTTCAGAATCATGTAAGCCACGATTAAACTACTTCTCAGTTGGACACACGAAGGATTTTGAAGCGGTTGGCTAAAGAAAATTTGAAGCAATTGGGTAGGATGGTTGCAAAACTTGCTCATGCGAATCCAATGACTGTCCTTCGTACAATAGTACACCAGGTGTTGTTTGATTTTGCTACATGCAATTAGATATATCTTGCCTTCCAGTTTCTTAGAGTAGAGATCATGTTTGAAATGACATTCTGCAGATTGAGGCATATAGGGATATGATTACTCCTGTAGTAGATGCATTCAAGTATCTGACTCAGGTGTGTACTATTCTGTATTTCCATCGATACATTAGGTAAACTATTCATTTTTTAGATTTTTTAATATCTTTTTCCCCATATTATTTATGCAGCTTGAGTATGACATATTGGAATATGTTGTGATTGAACGCTTGGCACAAGGAGGGCGTGACAAGTTGAAGGATGATGGCCTTAATCTCTCAGATTGGCTCCAATCATTAGCTTCATTTTGGGGTCACCTGTACGTCTATCTTTTCTTTCCCATATTAAACATCGAGTTTTCTTTAGGCTGATTTCTGGCTTTGAGGTTGTGCTTTTACCTTTTAGGAAACTTTCTATCAATTATAGGAGGATTCAAATATCTATCAATATCTGATATATCAGTGTTCAACATCGAGATTGAAGATTAATCTCTTATCTCTTATATCTTTTATAAATACCCATGCAATAAAAATAAAAATGTCATCTATTAATCCCATTGTGATTATAAATACTAACAAAAGGATTTATAATTTAGTTTGAAATTGAGAACAACTTAATTATTAACTTAAATAATTTTTGGATTTACAGAAATATCCATTGATATCAATAATTTTATCGATATAACCATCGATATATTCTTGAAATTGGAATCCCGATATCTACATTGACAATGTATTTTAATCCTTGGAACTATGTAAGAGATGGACGTTAATTATAGAGTTGTCTATTTATCTTCGGTCTAGGGGAAATGTCCACGCTATTAGCTGAATGCTGGTTCAAACGTTTGGGTTGTTCCTGGTATATTTGAGTTTTTGTGTTCTAATTCTTTTCTGCTTTCGGTGATAATTAATCAGTTATAATTTTCAATTGTTACTTTTGTATGCATCACTGTCCTAGTTTTTTCATGATATTTGTCCGTGGTTATACCTGGAATTCCATACGTTAATACAGGTTGCTGCACCTCGCAGAGGTTGATTAATTAAAATGTGGATGTTATGGACAACCAACTCAACTTTTTTACCTTGATTAGCTATGTCAGATCTATTCCAACTACATAAGCTTGATTCCTTGGATATGTTCTGTGAACTACTTACGTGGCATTTAAGGCTAATTAGTTTATGTGACCTTACAAACTCAACTTTTTTACCTTGATTAGCCATGTCAGATCTATTCCAACTACATAAGCTTGATTCCTTGGACATGTTCTGTGAACTACTTACGTGGCATTTAAGGCTAATAAGTTTATATAACCTTACATGTGAAAGGGGTAGCAGGGTTAAGTTATGTGGAAGGTAGTAATTAGTTTATATGACCTTACATGTGAAAGGGGTAGCAAGGTTCAGTTATGTGAAAGGGGTAGCAAGGTTGTAACTAGTTCAGTAAAAATGGGAGGTGAATCGTTATTTTGTTGACTGCATTAGCTTCAGAGTGGTTGAAATTTGAAAGAGAAGTGCTATTAACTGCTCTTGCGAAGGACAAATTTCCTGACTTTCAGAAACTGATTAGGATGTGGAGTTCCTTGATTATAATGAATCACATGAAGATGTTAGTTTGACCTTAGAGTTGAAGAATTGCAAATGGATTAGTTATTTGAAGATTTCTATCAATTTTGATTGCTTCCACTTCCCCTGCTGTCAATTTCCTTGAGGATTTTGAAATTTTGACTTGCCTTTTACCTGTAGAAAATTTCACATTCCAGCTAGGCACAAATAGTTCGTGCTCAAGCATGAAATTCTTTTACAATGGGCTGTTCATCAAGGAAATTCTAGTTTATTTGCCTACTTCGATTGCCCGCTTTATGCCAAGTCGGGTTCTTCCAGTCCTGACTCATGCTCAGAATTCAGATCACGATTTGGAATCTGGATTTGACCCTTGTGTGTCCCGGCACTCCCTTGCATCACCTGTGACATGATCAGGTTACCTACTCCTCGCTTCTAAGATTGAGGATTATCCTCACATACCAACATGAGTCCTTCCAACATGTCTTGTGCTTACTCACATGCATGCTAGGAAAATTTCTAGGCGGTCACCCAACATAGAATTGTTCCAGATAAAACATGCTTAACTATGGAGTTCCTATGACTGGGCTACCAAAAAAAAAGGTGCACCTTGTTAGTGACTTTCAATTCTTTTTAGCTTTTCTTAGTTATCCTATCCTCAGATCCCTCACATTCAGATGTGGTCTCGATTCATTTTTGTACCCTTCCTACTCGGGTGTCACGCTTCCATAGTCATTAATTCAGTGTATGCTATGCTTTTTGAGAAAAGCATACTGGATATTTAAAAAGGGATTGGAGGAGCAACTAAAGTAAAATAGAAACTGAGTAGGATCAGTCAGAAGTACTGTGCCGCTATTTTTTATTTGAGATTCTTATTGGAATCTTCTTGAGGGTTTTGAGGCGGGTCAGACATCCAAGGAGTGGGAATGATTTAATTGGGATATGAAATTTGCTTTTTTTTTTTTTTCTTTTACTCCGTAGGCAATCATGTTATGTACATACATAGTATTAATAAAGCAAGAGAAATATGATTGATTGCACTATCGCAAAGTAATTTGAACTGCATGTTTTATATGCATCCATTATTATTTAAAAAAAGAAAAAAAAATGAGTGCACTATTTAAAAGTTATCTTGAATTGAAACCAGGCCTAGAGTTTTTCTCTACGAGTCAATTTTGTCATCACATTTTTCATTGTTTTAAATACTCGTATGTTTGGATGAGAGTACCTCGGTCATCTTCTGTTCTGTTTCAATTTTTTTTCTCTTCTCTTTNTCCTCTTTATTTTTTTTTCTCTGTATGCCTCTTTATTTTCCATGTGATTGTTTATAATTTCTTGTGCTACTTATGCATGATGCTGAAAGTTGTAAATACATGTTTCCTTGACAATATATATTGCAAATTCCTTAAATTTTCATGTGGCGTTGTCACTTCATCATGCATTGAAGTCATGTCAAATCAGTTACCGGGATTTTTAACATATTTTGGTTGTGTCTTACTAATTTCAAGGTGATCCTGTCCTTCCCAAATTATGTAAGGAACCGTGGAGGTTGAAAAATCCCTAAAAAAGATCAAGTATTTGTTCTCAAACACCATAGGTAGCATAGATGATGATAAAACCGACAAACTTAGTGGAACCTCAGGATCTTCCCTTACCCAATCTGGTCTGTGTTTGCAACAAAAAAAAAATAATAATAAAAAAAAAAATAAAATAAAGAAGAAAAAAGGACTTAGATATTTTGATTGTTTGTTTCTTCTTTTCCAGTCGCGCCGACTCAATGGAGTAGCCTTTTTGATATTTTTTATATTTTATTTCCCTTTTCTTCTACCTCTAAATACATTCTAAATTCTTGGACTCTTACTTTATTGTTTTGGTTGCTTGTCCTTTTCTCTCCCATTAGGACTCAACTCCTTAAACATTTTTTTTCCTTTTATTTCATCTATCATTGAAAAGTTTGTTTCTCCCTTAAAAAAGAAAAGAAAAAGAAAGAGTTATGAGGCCTCAGATTCAAAGATAGGATTGAGCATTTAGTTGAATGGTTTTTGTGCTGTGTTGCGGAATTTAGCTGGAATGCATAAAAATTATATTAGTGTATTAGTTCAAATCTGTGTTGTAGTTAGTCAATGTGTTCTATGTAGAGCGATTGCTGGTCTGTTTTGCGCTTTTCATCCTCTACCTCTTTTGTAAATTTCATTTATATCACCAAGGAGCTTTCTTTTGTTATATTTCTCAGTTGTACTTGTTCCAGGAGATTTTCGTGCATTCTGATGTTATCAAATGTTTCTTCGGCTTTAAACTTTCATACTTGCATACAATGCAGCAGTTTTTATTGGGACACTCAGTAACATGGTAAAACTGGATTTTAAATGTGCTGTAGCAGTCTAAACTATGTCATTTTATTTAAACAATTTTTTTTTAAGGAACATTGATTTTCTATATACTTTTACTTATTTTATCATCTGAATGTAGATAGCAAAAGTATACTTGTTGCGCATGCAGATATTTTGCAAATTTGTCTCCCACAGATCATAAATTTAACTTTTTTTTACCTTTTTCTGTTTCTAGGTGTAAGAAGTACCCATCTATGGAACTAAGGGGTTTGTTTCAGTATCTTGTCAATCAGTTAAAAAAAGGCCAAGGAATTGAGCTTGTTCTCCTGCAGGTACTTCTCAGATCTAGACGTGGTGCTTTGTGCAAGTCACATGGCCCAATATATAGATATTTTACCACCATATTTTGTTACTTTTATACGGACTTAGATATGGTTTTGTAATGTAATCAGGAGCTTGTTCAACAAATGGCTAATGTCCAATACACAGAAAACCTGACTGAGGAACAGTTGGATGCTATGGCAGGAAGTGAGACACTTCGTTTTCAGGCAACTTCTTTTGGAGTTACACGAAATAACAAGGTATTCAGTTGATGGCCAATATAATTTTCTTCTTCCCTTAATTCGAAACTGATTATCATTGAAGGATGTAAAAATAGAGGACTGTAGAGACCTTGAGTCCGTATGTGTTCTGCGGTAGCAAGTTAGGAGTTTTTGGATAATAGCTATTTTGCACTTCAAATGAATATATATATATGTCAGATCCAAGAGTTTTCTTATAAAAGGGAGAAAGAAGAGGATACTTTTCAACGATAGGGTGCATTGTTTTAAGAAGCATGCATTTCCAAAAATACAAGGTTCAAAGAGCTAGTGTGTTTTAGTCTGACGCACGCTGTTAGAAATACTACTGATGTTGTCTAGACATACTATCATCAGATTAATGTATATTTATAGATTTTTAGACCAAATTCTTCTTGTGTTCTATTTTTGATATTATCATTTTTATTATTGTTTGTGATTTTACACACTGTTATCTGAAAGTTATTTTCCATTTGTACTGCAAAGCATGAGGGTTTGTTGATTAATTTGGAGTTATTAAATCATTCTTCTTTTGTTTGATATATGATGGCCTGCTATCAATCGCTTTTTTGTCTGAAAGAAAAGTACAACTATATAGAACTTTCAGTATTTGTTGTTTGCCATCTTGTATAATGCAGGCATTGATCAAGTCGAGCAACAGACTGCGTGACTCGTTGCTTCCCAAGGATGAACCAAAATTGGCAGTCCCCCTTTTGCTACTTATTGCTCAACACCGTTCAGTGTATGCTTTATTACACCCTGTAGTATGCAAAATATAAGGACATTTATTTTTCTGCTTGATAACAGGAAGCCTCCCTTCTTTGTTTTGTAAATTTCATACATCAATCGGGGGTTGGGTATGACCTTTTTATTTTTAATAAAATATGTAGGGGTTGGGGGATTGATGCTATTTTTCATTAAACATTTGAAAAGTTTGTAACATGCCCCCAAACCATTACATACTATATTAATGATGAAAGAGGTCATACCCCCACCCTTTTTGTTTCTCATCCAAAAAAAAAACAAAAAATGTCTAAAGGGTCCTATATCCAGTTAACTCCCGAGTGGGCTGTCCATGGTGTCATTATTGTGCCTTCTAGCAGTGCTATTCAGTTATGATTTCCATTAGCATTGATCTTGCTGTAAGATTATCATAATTCAATCATTTGAGATAACTGTAATTTTGTTTTATCCGTCTTTGGTCTTATCTCTTATTTTTTCCCCCACTTGGTTATCTCTCATTTCTTTTCTTTTCTCTTATTTTTCCCCCCACTCGGTTCTAACTATCAAATTCTTAGCGGTATCTCATTGCTTTGAATGTATGGTCTAACGAATGATTTATTTCCTTCAGGGTTGTTATAAATGCAGATGCTCCTTATATAAAGATGGTCAGCGAGCAGTTTGATAGATGTCATGGAACTCTGCTTCAATATGTGGAATTTCTTAGTAGTGCAGTTACGCCAACATCTGCTTATGCTCAGTTGATTCCCTCACTCAATGAACTTGCCCATCTTTATCACCTAGATCCCGAGGTCAGTGTGCATGTCATTGTCATAGGTTTCTGGGTTCTTGGGTTTCTTCCTTTTTTTTTCTTTTTCTCGTTGGTTTTTTCTCATCATTGAACTACTCTTGATATTTGTTTATCCTTTATTTATGAGATGTAAATTCTCAAAATCTGTTCTGCTTTATAGTTCTTTTGCATGCTCTTAAGGTACTTCTAGTTTGACTCTTTCTCCTTTTTGTAGGTTGCTTTCCTGATATATCGGCCAATAATGAGACTATTCAAGTGTCAAGGTGGATCTGATATCTTCTGGCCACTGGATGGTAATGATGCAAATGTTGCTGGCAATAATTCTGATCTGGAACCTGCAGTATGTTCTGCTGATGTTGTTTTGGATCTTGGTTCTTCACAGAAACTTGTGAGGTAAGGGATCTATTTCTTCGGAAGTTCTCATTTTTCTTACATGCTTTCACTTCTTTGCTCTTTTAACTTTTAGAGACATAAATGTAAGAGTTTCTTGTTCAATTTCTTCAATATTTTGATTAAACTATGTGCATTTAAGGCTATCGATAAAACGTAGTTCCGTACTACTGTTATAGGATGTGGGAATAGAATCAAAATGATTTGTCTTTGATTATTTAGCACATAATTAAATGCTTCTGAGAATTGTCATTTTTCCCCCGACTTCCAACTCTTTCACTATTTTACTCTCCCTCAAATTTTTAGTAGTATAATCTCTCCTTGCATCCTTTTCTTTTTTCATTCAGAGAAATCATAAGAATTTTGACGTACAGAAATGCCACACTACTCTTAACGCTTATAGTCAAGACTTGTTTTAACAAAATAGAATTTATGATTTTGATGGGATAGTTTCTGATTTTCTTTAGCTTCTATTTTCGTAGGTGGTCAGATCTGCTCGATACTGTAAAGTCTATGTTGCCTCCAAAAGCTTGGAATAGCTTGTCTCCAGATCTCTTTACTACATTTTGGGGTCTCACCCTCTATGATCTTTATGTTCCTCGGAGTAGATATGAAACTGAAATTGCTAAGCAGCATTCTGCTCTTAAAGCTTTAGAAGAGCTTTCTGATAACTCAAGTTCTGCAATCAATAAAAGGAAGAAAGACAAAGAAAGAATTCAAGAATCTCTTGATCGCCTGTCCAATGAACTTGTTAAGCATGAAGAAAATGTTGCATCAGTTCGTAGACGACTTTCTCGTGAAAAGGATAAATGGTTGAGCTCCTGTCCTGATACTTTGAAAATTAACATGGAGTTCCTTCAGCGTTGTATTTTCCCCCGCTGTACATTCAGCATGCCTGACGCTGTCTACTGTGCTATGTTTGTGCACACTCTTCATTCCCTTGGAACACCATTTTTCAATACAGTCAACCATATTGATGTTTTGATATGTAAAACCTTGCAACCCATGATATGCTGCTGTACGGAATATGAAGCAGGCAGGCTTGGGAGGTTTTTATATGAGACACTAAAGATAGCTTATCATTGGAAGGTAATTGATCACTCTATCTTTCTTTATCATGCTGGAGACCAATTGAAGTTAAAAAGTTATACATCATTCGGTAAACTGCTTGAATTCTGTTACTGGATTCTTCCCCATCTTCAGTTGTTCATGTTGATCAATCGTTTTGTCAGAGTGATGAATCCATTTATGAACGTGAATGTGGAAATATGCCTGGATTTGCTGTCTATTATAGGTATCCAAACAGCCAAAGAGTAACGTACGGCCAGTTCATCAAGGTACATTTTGAATTTCTACTATTTTCATCTTAATTCTTTTGTTTCATATACTATTTACATTTTAATGAAGTTTGATAATAGATTGCCTGTTCATGTTTGGGATTAAGTTGTATGAGACGGCATTGCTTGATATATATATATATAGGAAATGCATTGGTGGGAAAAGAATATTTCGAATACATTAACTAGTTATGGTGTAATGGTGGATCCTCCCCACCCCACCCCCCCCAGCATCGCTCTATTAGATAGTTAATTTGCTGTACTGTTTACTCCAGTAAGTTCTGAAATTTGTAGCTTGTATGTTATGTATGAACCTTGAAAGATTAGCTTCTTTGGCTTCGTTTCTTTGGGGTTTGCTTCTTTCGTTATTCTATGGTCATAAAGATCTTGAATTTTTCTCTACTTTCATAGAGAGTTCTTAATTTAATTTGCTTTATCATTCAATTTTCAATCCCGACAATTCTGTTTGCCCTTACAAGTATACTTTTTTTTTTGTTTGTTTAAACGTTCATGTACGGTAGTATTGTATTTCTGTCAGTATATCTAATACTTCGTTAATCATGTTTCTTATAGGTTCATTGGAAGTGGAGCCAAAGAATTACACGGTTATTGATACAATGCTTGGAATCTACAGAGTACATGGAAATTAGAAATGCTCTTATAATGTTGACAAAAATATCCAATGTGTTTCCCGTCACTAGAAAGAGTGGGATCAACCTTGAGAAACGGGTAGGACATCTTCAATGTCTTGAATTTCACCTTAGTGTCAACTAAGAATTCTTCGTCTTTATGCAGGTTGCTAAGATCAAAAGTGATGAAAGAGAAGATCTGAAGGTGTTAGCGACTGGCGTTGCTGCAGCCTTGGCTGCTAGAAAGGTCTGTTGCGTTTTTCTAGTGTGTTAACCTTCTCAGTTTTAATTGATTAATTAACGTTCTTGCATTCTGCAGCCTTCATGGGTTACGGATGAAGAGTTTGGCATGGGTTACCTTGAATTAAAGACTGCACCATCACTTGCATCAAAGTCTTCGGCCAGTAATTTAGCTGCTAGCCAAAATAATTCCATTTATCCTTCCCAAAATGAACCTGGTGGAGGGAAGACTGCTGCATTAGCCATCCCAAATTCAGATTCTTTAAATATAGGCAAAGACCATTCATTGAGGTCAAGAAGTTCTGATGTGAGAATGGATAAAATAGATGGTTCTTCTGTTCCAAAATCTGAGATCGAGCATGGGAAAATGAAAGGCACATCATTGAACGGGCCAGATTCCCAGCCACTGGTGCCCTCAACGTCTGTACATTCAGGATCGTTAAGTCTGAAACCTGGTGATGATTTAAGTAGGACTTTGGATGAGGGCTCATCAAAAGCTATTTCAAAGACCACGTCTGAATCCGAGGTAGTATTAAATCATAGTTTTAGTGGGGATCTGGTTGTGTGTGTGTATATGTATGCCTTTTGAATTATGACTTTTTGTTTTACCATTCTTAACAGTTGAGAGTTTCAGCGAAACGATCAGCACCTGCTGGGTCTCTTAATAAAGCACCAAAACAAGATGTCACAAAAGATGAGATTAGAACAGGAAAAGCTGCTAGCAAGAACCCTGGGTCTTCCACAAGTGAAAGGGAGCTTCCAAGTCATTCAACAGACGGTGGTAGGCATGGAGGTTCTTCCAATGTACCTTCTTCAGTTATGCCAAACGGTAATACACAAGGTTCGTTAACTAAAGGCTCGTCCTTATCAGTAAAAGCTTTAGATGGTCATACTATTGAATCAAAGGCAGAGAGTGGGGTTGGGAGGACTTCCGATAGTAGGGCTTCATCAGCAAAGGATGATGGCACTGAAGCTCTTGAAGTTGCAAGGTCCTCTTCTTCCAGACTTGCTCATTCTCCCAGGCATGATAATTCGACCAGTGGTTCTAGATCTAGTGATAAGCTGCAGAAAAGAGCTAGTCCTGCAGAAGAACCCGACAGACAAGGTAAACGCCGGAAAGGAGATGGTGAAACTAGAGATGTAGATGGGGATTTTTGTATCTCTGACAAGGATAGATCTATGGATCCACGTTCTGTAGATGCTGATAAACTAGGAACGGATGAACAAGGTGGTTACAGAGGTTCAGACAAGCCTTTGGATCGGACAAAAGATAAAGTAAATGAAAGGTATGATAGGGAATACAGAGACCGGGTAGAGCGCCCTGAAAAGTCCCGTGGAGATGATCCATCAGTAGAAAGAACAAGAGATAGATCAATAGAAAGATATGGAAGAGAACGCTCGGTTGAAAAAGTGGAGAGAGTTTCTGATAGGTATCCTGAAAAGTCTAAGGATGAAAGAAATAAAGATGATAGGAGCAAATTACGATATACTGACTCAAGTATAGAGAAGTCTCATGTTGATGATCGGTTCCACGGACAGAGCTTGCCACCTCCGCCGCCCTTGCCTCTACACATGGTCCCTCAATCTGTTAATAGTGGGAGAAGAGAAGAAGATGCCGATAGGAGGTTTGGAACTACTAGACACACTCGAAGGCTTTCTCCTAGACACGAAGAGAAGGAACGAAGACGATCAGAGGAAAATTTAATTTCACAGGATGATGCAAAACGCAGAAGAGAAGAGGAATTTCGAGAAAGAAAGAGAGAAGAGAGAGAGTTGGGGATGTCATTGAAGGTAATGGTTGTTCAAATACAAGCAATTTATTTGATATGTCATGTACCTTTGTACGACTGCAAAATTAATTTATGTAGTGTGGTTCTCCATATGCAAGTAGAAGGGAACTTTTATTTTAATCATTTTACTTAGCATGACATCGCTTACTAGTATTTTGTTGGCACCTCCATAAAGGTGAAAGTTTATGCCTCTGTATTTTGTTGGCACCTCCATAAAGGTGAAAGTTTATGCCTCTGCCTTCAGATAGAGTAACACCAAACCCTGATTAGTATATCATGAGATGTGTTTATTTATCTATCTTGACTCGTCAGGAACCTAGTCTAGATAAGGCAGAACAGTTTTTGGGTTCGACCTAGAGGGTTTGTGCCTATCGTTTTTCTTCTTACCATAGTTAAAGTATTCTCATCATGGTAAGGAAATGGGGGCTATTTGTCAATGGAAATTTGTCTTATTGCTCATAAGCTCTACATGATGCGAAGCCTAAAAGATGTAGCCCATTGTTGAATAACTAAACTAACCAGCTTCCCTTTAGACCTCGTCTTAAATTATCTCAAGGTGGTGAACATTGTTTCTAGACCTGAATTATAGATACTTTGATTTCCTCTAGAGATGGTTTTGCATTCTTTTGTTTAAATTCGGTGAACCAGTATATTTAGGACTATTAACCTGGGATTAGTAGTTTTGCACCCTTTTCCTTTCACTTACACAAGTACGAGTTTGTCCACCCTACCACAATGGCTGTTTTTACAGTTATCATTTGAACATCATAATGCAACTTTCACATTGTAAATTCAGTAATAGTTGTACTCTCGTTAATGGAGCNTTTTTTTTTTTTTTTTTTTTTTTTTTTTTTTTTTTTTTTTTTTTTTTTTTTTTTTTTTTTTTGTCTTTTTGCATGTAGGCTGATGACAGGGATAGGGAGAGGGAGAGGGAAAAGGCAAACCTTTTGAAGGAGGACATGGACGGTTCTGCCACCTCCAAGAGGCGAAAACTTAAAAGGGAGCATCTGTCATTAGCTGAGGCCGGTGAGTATTCTCCTGTTGGCCCACCACCTCCTCCGATAGGTGTTGGTGCGTCTCAATCTTATGATGGACGAGAAAGAGGAGACCGGAAGGGAGTAATGATGCAGCGTGCCGGTTACCTGGATGACCCAGGCTTGAGAATTCACGGTAAAGAAGTGGTCAACAAGATGACTAGACGTGAAGCTGATCTGTATCCTTTAAATCATATCTCCATTCTTTGTGCATTATCATTAATGTTCAATGTTATAATTTTTGTGCACCCATCTGAGTCTGGCCTTGGATGATGATGAGTTTCATTTATTCCCTTAATTTGGATCTACTCCTTAACCAGGATTTAGAATGTACGACCGAGAATGGGACGATGAGAAAAGAATGAGAGCAGATCAGAAGCGGAGGCATCGGAAATAAGCTGGTCAATCAAATTTTTATGTGTAGCATACACTGGATCCCTCTACTTGTTAGGGTGAAAACTGCAAACATGATATCTAAGCTGCCTATGGAGAGGTTAACATCCACCGATCATCTTGTAAAAGATCAATTCTAAATGCAGACGAAGACAGTGTTGTAATTTATGGAAAGTCACTGAGCCCCCCGAGAGGGAATAGACGCCCGTTCCTGTAACGACGACCAATTCATAATCAAACAGGACGGGACACTGGGGGTGAATTTCTGCGATTGAGGACTATTGTAATTTATAATCCAGATTAGGATAAAGTTGTGTATCATATTTTAGCCCCCCCCACCCCCACCGAGTATATTTGTGTTCTGTATGGCATTAGTAGTGAGAGTATGAGTTCTTCATAATTAGTGTGAACGTGGGGCATTTTCCCATCCCTTAGCAGTTCCTCCTGCCCTGTTTTCTAGACAAAAAAAAAAAGTCACCCAATTTAAACGAGGGTGCTATTGAATCATCTCCCATGAGTTTCACTTCCAAAAGATTTTGAATATGAAGCTTCTTTTGTGCTATTATTTCTTTCGAATTCGATATGGTTACAATCGAATTTCCATCAAACAACCATATAAAGTCGAGTGTTTAATCGAAAAGTATTTACATTTCATTACTAAATTGCGTATTGTTTTGAAGTAAATTACATTTTAAGAAATATAAAGTGGCAGGATAATAGTTGGGATTGAAGAGTTCCATTTTTTTTCTCGCTTAAGCACCGTCTTCCTTCTCGTTTTCTAATTCAATCAATGGCTTCACTGCGAATCCGCTGTCATGAGAAATCGCCCATGGAGTGCCCACAACTACGTTTCTTCGCGTAGCCGCAACTTTGTTCTCAGTCTCATCCCTTGCCGGAGAGTTGAACGACGACGATTCTGATGTATTTGTGAAAGAGGTAAATGAAGACGACGATTCCGTCAGCTGCCACATTATGCCAAAGGATGATATTAGGGCTTGGATCCGCGATTCCGGAATACGTTCGATATCGGGGAATTGATACAGGCTGCACACCTCGACGAACTTGCACCAATCGTAAAGCTCCGCTAGTCGATCTGCTTGAACGGCCGCCTTCCTGTATACTCGGATCGCTGCAGCGCAACTCCGGTGCGGCAATTGAAGAAGACCGTCTTCGATTGAATTGATATCCCGACAGACAGACTGATAACAAATGAAGCTCTCACGTATTATGTGCTTCATCGCTATTCGAACTGCGGTGCTTCGTGCCGCTCTCCCGGCCGGCCTGCAGTCGATTACTCTGTCAATTAGGCTCTGCATCTGTGTCGATATTTCAATTACTTTGTTAATTTTTTTTATTCTACTTGAAGTTGTTCCCATAGCTTCGGCTTCAGATGAAACGCCCGGTACTTCGGTGCTATAGAACAAATCGGAATCCAGAGCTTCATTAAGCAACCGAGCGTAGGATCTGATGAAAGAGGCATAATCTTCATCCTCTCGGATGTGGCGCTGATATAGAGAAATGAATCCATTGGCCCGGCTGCGAAGAAGCTCTAATCGAAATTCACTGTTCTGAGGAGCTGATTGGATCAATCTGTGGAGTAGAAGCAGACATTTGAGTCCAACTCGCCAACAGCGAGTTTTTCGAAATCGACGGGAAAAGCTGAGAGAAAAGGTGCGACATGACGTCGGAGAGAAGGCGAAGATCTTGAGAAGCTCTTGAACGTACTTCTCCGACAACGGTGAGTCAGTTGGAGAGGTGGCTTTGATGACTATGAGATTGACGTTGGAAAATCCTCCGGCTGTGACGATTTTGGCGTAGCCGACGGAACAATTCTCTTTGACGGCAGTGAGAACTTGCTTGAATCTCCTCTGCATCATGTCAATCGATTGAGAGAAAGAATTCTTACAAAGATGATGCAAAAAAAAAAAAAAAACAGGTGAAATTGTAAATGCATACACAAAACTCGGTTTGATTTTATGCAATCTGATAAAAACTGTTTTTAGCTTTGGGTGAATCGCAGTGCTTCAACTTCAAGAACATTTTGTTTTCTGGCTTTCAATTATAACCAATAATTCCTTAGAATAGGTTCCTGTTTCAATTTTTCATCTAATTTCCCAAATTCAATAATACCTTATAATACCTTATATATATGTATATATAACAATTATTATCTTTGTATATATATGTATATATATATATAACACTTATTATCTTTGTATATATGTATATATATATATATATAACACTTATTATCTTTACAATAATGTTTGGTAGTAAGACATAAAAATAATAATATCTAATAGTTGCATTTTATTTACCCTGTCACATTTATTGATGCTTTTGGTGAAAAATTAAAATACTCATCCAATTACATGTATTAAAATAGTTTCTTAGTCTACCAAAATAATTATAATAATAATAAGTAGAAACAATAATAAAGTCTTTTAAAAATATAAATAGTGAAAGACTTAATATACTAAGTAATTCTTCTTTGGTCCTTAACTTTTAAATTTTTATTATTGTAATATAAAAGAATATTTAATTAGATCATTCCATAAGAAAATGCTTAGGTAATAAAATTATTATATATTCATATATTTAGACACATGCCATTTAATACATTTAGCTAATTTAAAATATCAAAATAAAAATATACAATTTATCTTCAATTTTGATATTTATTTAACTTGTGAAAACCAAAATAACAAACGAAAAGGAAAAGGAGGCATCTTAAAATAAAAAAAATATAATATAAAATATAAAGAAAAAGATTGCAACTTCATTAATATAAATTATAATCTTTTTATTAAATAAATTATTGAAAAGAAGAGAATACATTAGTATTTAAAACATTATAAACAAATAATCTTGTCATACAAAGATTATAAAATAAATTATCTTTATAAATATTATTTTCCTCCAATATTTTTTAAAATAGGGTCATTATACTTACTATTAGTTTGGTTTGATGAATTGTATGAAGTATGAACGATATGTATTTTGTGGCCCCTCCAGCGTCGTACTCTGTAATTAATTGACATTAATTATGTTATGTTATGTTATGTTATGACGTATGATATATTATGTTGTAAGTTATACTATGGGATGTTTGTGTCATGTTATAGATCTTGTGATGACTTCTATGTTATATGATGCATGATACACTATGTTAGCATGTTCACTTTAGATTTATGAAATAATGTCAAGCCACTAATATTATTCATGAGAGTAATATTATGAAAGAATGAATGTATGACTCGCATCGTATGAATATGTCATGATTTAAAGTTATAGAAACTTCATGGATTTTTTAATGTTTCGAATTAATTTCCCTATTATGATGAGTACAAATGTGTACACTACGATATTGTGTAAACCATGATATTGTGCATGTTCCTTTCCTCTGCAGCTTTTCTAGCAGCGTGCGTGTACGTTAATTGAGTTCAGGGGCACATATACGAGTCTGGTTGGGGGTTCATGTGCGTGAACGTAGGCCGTGTGCAAAGAAGTACTACACATCCAGTTGACTCTGACTAAAAAGTAAGACAAGGCCATGATGATAATGAAAGGATAGGTCTTGACATGGTTGCATGTGCTTTCATTTCTTAACCCAAATAGTGGAGCTACTTACCGAGTATTTTTAAATACTTAAGCTATGTGCTGCATTTTTTCAAATAAAGGTAAACACCCATGTGCGGATGACAACGTCGTCATGGAGGTCACAGGATCAAAACTAGGATAGTGTATTTATGTTTTAAATTGTAGCCCTTAGATTAGTTCATGATGTTTTCATTACTTTGAACTTATTATTACTCTATTTTTGCTTTTCTATTAAGGTTTACTTTTATTTGAAATTTTTTTTAGGAACGTTTAAATCCATGACATTATTTATGAAATATTTTAAAGAGATTTTTGTGCATAGGCATACTTTATAAGATTTTAGTTATTAATTTTGACAAAATATATATATATTAAATCAACTTAAAAATTATTGGTGAACTCAATTCAACCCAAACAAAAATAAAGGGTTGAATATCTTATTAGAGTCATCAACACAATTAATTCAAGTCATGCCTCATAAGTCAGAAATAATATTAGACTTTTATACATTGGTAGTGCACGGTTGAATCTTCTAGATTTTTAAATAAATATATAATTAAGAATTATATATTTCATATATTTTGTTAGAGGTCTTTTTATGGACATGTCAACTCATACATTTATCCTCGAATATATTTTATATAATTCGAGATGTTACATAAATTTAAATCTCTTAAAATAAAAAACAACCGTACAACATATAACATACCTATTATTATATTAGGGTTAAATTCTCTATTCCTACTAAAAGTTGACCCATAATTAAAATAATATCACGTAATTAATATTCTACAAATATTTTAGTAGTCTCTCATATTTGAATGGATCATATTTGAATGGAACTTTATTTGGTCTCTTTTCAAACTTCATTAATATTTGAATTTATTTCTATTTAAGTTGATTTATTGATTCATTAAACTAAAAAATAGTTTCTAATAATTAGTTTCAATTGCAATTAACATTAGTATTTTATTTAATAAATTAAATTTTTTTTATTAAAAAAATAGATAGAATTATCCATATAAAATTAAATAAGAGGACCCACAGTTCGAGGGTTTTACCCACGAACCCCAAACCGATTTAATTCCGGTTCAGAAAAATGAACCCAACGCTACCCGAAATGCTAATCCAACCCAACCCAACCCTTGTAGTTCGAGTTGGTTGGTCCGGGTTGTCGGGTTGAATGTACACCCCTATTTAGAAGTCAAAAAAATGGAGAAAAAAAATTCATCTGCTTTCAAAATGGTTTGATTTGACGAATTAATGGGACATTCATTTCTTCTCCTCATATTTTAAATCACCCCATTGTTTCCGGCAGCCAAAGATCTCAGTAACCATGTCTTTCGCCGCCACCCCTCTCTCCATCCTCCTCCTCCTCTTCTTCTTCTTCTTCACATCTCCTCTGTCTCCGGCCGCCGCCCAACTGCCGCCGAAACCCACCAATTTCTCCGCCTTCTCGATATCCCAATCCCCATGGCGGCCGACCCAGAATCTCATTCTCTTCTCCCCCAACTCCCTTTTCGCCGCCGGCTTTCGGCTACTACCAAAAAGCTCCAATCTCTTCGTCTTCTCTGTTTGGTACTTCAACATCTCAACGGACAACGTCGTCTGGTCAGCCAACCATCTTTCTCCGGTCAACCGCTCAGCGGCTTTGGTCATCACGCGCACCGGCCAGCTCCATCTCGACGACGGTTCCGGTCGCAATCTCTGGCCTTCTAACAGTAATGTTTCTGCAAATCCAAATTCAACCCAATTAATCCTTCGCAACGATGGTGATTTGATTTACGGCACATGGGAAAGCTTCCAATTCCCCACCAATACTATCTTGCCTAACCAGACATTAAATGGAACCACCATCGTCTCCAACAACGGCAAATATGCGTTTGAAAACTCTGTTAATTTGACGTTTGGTGCAGATAGGTACTGGACCTCTGGAAACCCATTCCAGATTTTCCTGATCGGAGGTCAAATCATCATAAACAATCAAACCCCAATTTTCCCTTCTGATTTTAACTCGACCCGGCTGCGGAAATTGGTGGTCGACGATGATGGAAACCTCAAGATTTTCAGCTTCAACCCAAGTCTCCGGCGGTGGGATGTCGTTTGGCAAGCACATATAGAGTTGTGTGAGATCTTTCATACTTGTGGCCCAAATTCCATCTGTATGAGTACTGGCAGTTACAACTCCACCTACTGTGTCTGTGCTCCCGGATTTATCCCCGATCCTCGCGGCGGAGCACGGCAAGGATGCCACCGGAAACTCAACATATCAAAGACACCCAAGTTTCTTCAACTGGATTTTGTGAGTTTCAGAGGTGGAGTTAAACAAATCTCCCTGCAAACCCCAAATATTTCTGTCTGCCAAGCGAATTGCTTGAAGAATGCCAGCTGTGTGGGCTATACATTCACCTTTGATGGTAGCGCCCAATGTGCGCTTCAGCTTGACATTTTGTCGAACGGGTTGTGGTCGCCAGGGATGAAGATAGCTGCTTTTGTTAAGGTCGACAATTTGGAAACAGATCACTCAAATTTCAACGGAATGATGTACAAACTCCAAACCACATGTCCAGTTCATATCACCATACGGCCGCCGCCGGTGATTAAAGACAACACGACAAGAAACATATTGATAATCAGCACCATATTCATTGCCGAACTAATTTCCGGGGCGGTTTTCTTCTGTGCATTCTTGAAGAGATTTGTAAAATACAGAGACATGGCTCGCACGCTTGGTCTCGAATCACTTCCCGCCGGCGGGCCAAAGCAGTTCACTTACGCCGAGCTAAAGACGGCCACGAATGACTTCTCGACCTGCATCGGAAGAGGCGGATTCGGCGAAGTCTTCAAAGGAGAGCTACCGGACAAACGCGTGGTCGCCGTCAAGTGCTTGAAAAACGTCGCCGGTGGCGACCGTGACTTTTGGGCGGAGGTGACCATCATCGCTAGGATGCACCATCTGAATCTGCTTCGATTGTGGGGATTCTGCGCGGAAAAGGATAAAAAAATGTTAGTGTACGAACATATTCCCAATGGATCGCTCGACAAATTCCTCTTCACCAAACCTTTACCCTCCGATTCGGAGAAGAACGAAACAGAGTCGTCCGATGAAACCCCCTCGCTGGATTGGAACATCCGGCACCGAATCGCGATTGGGGTAGCGAGAGCAATCGCGTACTTGCACGAGGAATGCCTGGAATGGGTATTGCATCGTGACATAAAACCAGAGAACATCCTTCTGGACAACGATTTTTGCCCCAAATTGTCGGATTTCGGATTGTCTAAACTGAGGCAAAACGAGGAGACGAGGGTGAGCATGTCTCGGATTAGAGGGACGCCGGGTTACGTAGCGCCAGAGCTGGTGAAATTGGGATCGAATTGGATGACAACGAAAGCAGATGTGTACAGTTTTGGAATGGTGTTGTTGGAGATTATGAGTGGGCAGAGGAATTGTGAGATGAAAAGATCGACGGTGGAGAGTGCGGAGTGGTACTTCCCTGGATGGGCATTCGAGAAGGCGTTCGTGGAGGAGAGGATGGAGGAGATTTTAGACGATCGGATAAGGGATGAGTGGGAGAGTGGAGGGCATTGGGGGATTGTTAATCGTATGATGCAGACGGCGATGTGGTGTCTTCAAAGCCTACCGGAGAAGAGACCGTCGATGGGGGAGGTGGTGAAGATGTTGGAAGGGAAGCTTGAGATTGCTCCTCCTGAAAAGCCCTCTATTTACTTCTTGTCTGAACACCCTACCACTTCATGAACCACTTCTTGTCCGGCGAGGCCCATTAAGGGATGTTTCTTCTACTTGGGCTCATTTGAGTCCTTAATCAAATTCCCTAATTCATGAACGGATTAGTCCATCTTTGGGTCCATCAAGATCTAATCCACACCATTCAAAACAAACAACGAGGACACATTGGCTACATACTCTCACCTCGCAAAAGATTGGCTTCCACCCATGTGACCTGCAACCATTTGGAACCAATCAAAATCAGTCCATCTTCATATTGTTGTATCCCAATGCCACCCACAGATTTTGGGAATATACAAAAGGATGAAAAGGAAAAGCAGCCACGCCTGCCCCCACACAGCTTTCAACTTTGAGTTCAAAATTAAAAAGACCCACTTTTGAAATGAGCCAAGAAAGTATAAAGTTTTAGCAGATTTGAGAATTTAGATTTGGTCATCTCACACAGCTGCAAGCCATTCAATGGGTAGAAGGATGCACGTGATCATTACCCTTTTCTCCCATATTTCTGACTCTGATTACCATTTCATCCATCGTCTATCATTGCCCTTTATTAATGCCTTTAAACCTCTCTTATTTCGCAATCTTTTGTTATGTAATCCCAATTTATGCTTACTTTCTTCCATTGGATGTAATTCAATTTATACACCATTTTATGTTTGTAAGTTAAATGAGGCTCGGGTTTGTAACTAAGTTATTCGATTGGAATATGCAAACTTCATTACATGTAAAATTGAGTATCGAATGTCGTACTCAAGATTGGTTTTCTAGTTTGATGGAGTAAGAGTTAAAATAAGAGTAAATTATAGCAAATCTAACCATAAACCTAGAGTGCTAGGGACACCGCCTGTTTGGTTTTAATGCAGTGCTGCAAATGTTTTGTGGCTTTGAACAATGAGATTCATATTTATTTATGGCTATTATACCGATGGTCTGTAGATACACAGGATCATATCAATATAATACGTGTAGGGTGTATAGAACACATATCATCATACATAATACAATTAATTCAATATGTGTTTTCGATAGTAAAGTTACTTATTTGATTGGCCTGAATCGAAGTTCTACGTTTTTTAGTTTAGTTGCAAGCGAGCTTTTGGGTCATGTCAATTAGTAGGTTGAGCGCTTCTGGGTTGTCTTATTGAGTCGAGGCACAGTTTGTAGGTGACTGTAACAAGAGTTTGGGCTTGAATGAGTGGGCGGTAACCCACTTCAGATCCAACTCCAACTCTCGACTCATGGACCTTGTCTTCTTCACCCGAATCTGTCCAATTTTCTTTTTTTTTTCTTTTTCGATTTGTTCCGACTTCTCTTTCCGACGTCACTCCACTTAAAATTCTACCGTCGTATACCTCCTCCTTCCCTCTCTAGGGTCGCCATTGACATTATTCTATGTGCTTGAAATCATCAACCATTTCCCACCATCGTGTGTGTTGTCCTTTACGCGTTGTTTTAGATATGGGGTTACACCAATGAAATAATCGACCTCAATAGTGAGGTCAATTACTCATAGTATTTTTAAATACTCATCATATGCACAACATTTCCAAATAAAAGCAAAGTATCCATGTAAAAATGATGACAAGAGTCAAAGATGAGCTCTAATAGATTCAAGGAGTTAAAATTCATTGCCCACACGATATCCACGAGTTCAAGTAGAGGCCAAGCACAATCCCTAAGCATCAATCAATGGGTCGAGAACATTTCAAAAATAAAATTGCCAAACTTAATCGAAAGAAAGCAAATCGAGATTAATATAGAGATCAAGGTTAATTATGTTTCACAAAAAGCTGATTGGACTGAAAGTAGAACTTGAATTGGGTCATAATTTAAAAGATAAGGTTGATAGAGAATCGAGCACATATAGAAAATGGAACCGAACATGGAAGGCATCATAAATTCATAATTGATACATTCATGTTAATTACATTAGATTACAAAAAGATTCGATTCAAAAAGTTGGCGAGGAGAAAGAACAAACACCAGATAAGCACTGCACTGGCCATTGCGTTCAATCACACACCCTTTCAATCTCTTCTTTTCTTGTTTTTGTCAATTTGTGTCTTTTTAAAGTCAACTTTTCTCTCCCAACCTTTTTCATCATCTTATCTCCACTTTCTCATTGGAAAAGAAAGTAAAACATAATAATTATGTCTTACGACAATAATTCCTCCCTTTTTTTCTATAAAAAAACATTAAAAAATCAATCTTAAAACACTCAAAACATTTAGTTAAAACTAATTTTAACCTTGGAATATACTTTACTTTAAAATTAAAAAAAAAAAAAAAAAAAAAAAAAAAAAAAAAAAAATTTTTTTTTTCACCTGCTCAAGAAAAGACAGCCTAAGAAAAGTGGAATCCATTTGTTTGTGTCCTTCTCTCCCTTCAGAGAGAGACAGAGAGATGTAATGTGTGATTCTATATAAATTGAGCCATTTCTTTGCTTTTTCTTCACAACCCATTAGGGCATTTTCCTTGGATTCTCTTCTTAATTAAGCTCAGTGGTGGTTCAACAATGGGGGAAGCTGCTGATTTCACACACTCAAAGAAGCACAGCCTTCTTCTTCATGAGCATGAGGAGAAGCACTTCATGTCCAGTGATGTTGTTCGCGACATCATTATGGGTGTCTCCGATGGCCTCACCGTCCCCTTTGCCCTCGCAGCGGGACTTTCCGGTGCCGATGTTACCTCCAGCATCATCCTCATCGCCGGAATTGCTGAAGTTGCTGCCGGAGCTATCTCCATGGGACTTGGCGGGTACAGTACTATGACACCCTTAATTAAAACTACTTCCTTATTTTTCCTCTTTATTTCATTTTAGTTCTTGTTTTAAAAAGTGGTTTGGGAAGTAGATTCAAAGATTATACAGCCGTGATTTTTAAAATAAAAGGGTAATTAAATAAATAAAACCTTTAGTGGGTCCCACAAAATGCACATATATTTCTCCCTCCATTGAAATTAACTTAAAATACTATATTACAATTCATTTTATTTTACTTTTTGTCTGCTCCCTATATATTATAGGTTAATTATCGAAATTAGTTAAATAATAATAGTTTANGGAAAAGAAAGTAAAACATAATAATTATGTCTTACGACAATAATTCCTCCCTTTTTTTCTATAAAAAAACATTAAAAAATCAATCTTAAAACACTCAAAACATTTAGTTAAAACTAATTTTAACCTTGGAATATACTTTACNAAAGAAGAGGAATTATTCATAATGGGTTTTAATTATTTCTTGGAATTATTTTATGAAAGAAAAAAAAAATTGAATTTGGTAAATTTTGGTGGCCAAATTGTGAAGTGGACTTTTGGTCCTTGTAATGATGAGTAAGGCTTGTGGCTTGCACACGCCTTGTGGTTATGATTTATGCCTTTTGACCTTTTGTAGAATCTTGTGTCCACCACACGCCCTGTAGCACATTTTCATTATTTGTCCTCTAATGTTTTCTAAGTCGGTACGTGTGAAAGTTATCTATTTATAATCAAATAAATTATCGGATATGGAAAGGGTAATAAATATAAATAATAATAAATTAAAAGGTAAGAAGGTAAATATCTATATTTACCTTATAATAAAATATCAAATATGATATATATGATAAACTATAATTTAATACTAAATATCCTTAACACTCCCAGCAAGCTGAGCGTTATGTGTACAGAGTATGACGAAGGGTGATTTAGAGGTCAAAAAGATAGAGCCGAAGAGTAATCAATCGGCTCCGCATGTGGCAGCCATTGAAGAAAGAATCGGGGTTGTTAAACCAAAATGGCTCTGATACCATGAGAATGTTTACTTAATCCACCGCACCTAAATTGTGTGATTTATAATCAAACAAATTATAAAAATATGGAAAGATAAGAAGCAAATATTTAAATATTTAGTTTTAATAAAATATAAAATATGATAAATTATTATTTAGTACTAAACTATCCTTTGCTTTATAAAATTTTAATTAAATCTCCTTAATATTATTTTATGATAGATGGACAAAACTATAGCTTAAAATAAACATATTTAAAAAATTAGACGGAACTAAGTTGATGAAGGAATGGTGAGTTTTCATCGTAAGAATATCTCAAATATTTGTAAAAAAAAAAATTAATAAATGTTGTTTACCGCAAACAACATCCCAAAATTAAATCCTTCCATTTATAAAAATAGTCTGAAATTTTGTTATTATATAGAATTAACTCAACTTTTTCTGTTTTTTTTTTCACCTGCTCAAGAAAAGACAGCCTAAGAAAAGTGGAATCCATTTGTTTGTGTCCTTCTCTCCCTTCAGAGAGAGACAGAGAGATGTAATGTGTGATTCTATATAAATTGAGCCATTTCTTTGCTTTTTCTTCACAACCCATTAGGGCATTTTCCTTGGATTCTCTTCTTAATTAAGCTCAGTGGTGGTTCAACAATGGGGGAAGCTGCTGATTTCACACACTCAAAGAAGCACAGCCTTCTTCTTCATGAGCATGAGGAGAAGCACTTCATGTCCAGTGATGTTGTTCGCGACATCATTATGGGTGTCTCCGATGGCCTCACCGTCCCCTTTGCCCTCGCAGCGGGACTTTCCGGTGCCGATGTTACCTCCAGCATCATCCTCATCGCCGGAATTGCTGAAGTTGCTGCCGGAGCTATCTCCATGGGACTTGGCGGGTACAGTACTATGACACCCTTAATTAAAACTACTTCCTTATTTTTCCTCTTTATTTCATTTTAGTTCTTGTTTTAAAAAGTGGTTTGGGAAGTAGATTCAAAGATTATACAGCCGTGATTTTTAAAATAAAAGGGTAATTAAATAAATAAAACCTTTAGTGGGTCCCACAAAATGCACATATATTTCTCCCTCCATTGAAATTAACTTAAAATACTATATTACAATTCATTTTATTTTACTTTTTGTCTGCTCCCTATATATTATAGGTTAATTATCGAAATTAGTTAAATAATAATAGTTTAAATATCAAAAAAGACATATTTTTCAATTTGTTTTTTTTTTTAATTAACAATAAAATACCGATTAACTTGAATATTTAAAATTATATATACTAAAATAAAACGAAAGAAACATCGTTAAATATTTTTTTTGAAAGCGTACGAAATCTAATAAAAGTTTATTGAAATGAAATGAAGATATCTGGCAGCTAAGAGTGAAGCGGATCATTACACGACAGAATTGAAGAGGGAAGAAGAAGAGGTGATTGCAGCTCCAGACATAGGTAATTTGGGGTTATTAGTTTAATTCCTTAGTTAATTAATTAATTAATTAAATGGATTAATAATAGAATTATTTCAGAGGCTGCTGAGGTGGCAGATATATTGTCACAGTATGGGGTTGAAGCCCATGAGTATGGGCCTGTTGTTGCTGCTCTTAGAAGGAACCCTCAAGCATGGGTTGATTTCATGATGAAGTAAGACTTTTTATTTATTTATTTATTAAAAGAAAAGGATTATGTAAAGTAATTAGGAAATTTTGATGGGTGCAGGTTTGAGTTGGGGTTGGAAAAGCCAGACCCAAAGAGGGCAGTAACANATATATGATAAACTATAATTTAATACTAAATATCCTTAACACTCCCAGCAAGCTGAGCGTTATGTGTACAGAGTATGACGAAGGGTGATTTAGAGGTCAAAAAGATAGAGCCGAAGAGTAATCAATCGGCTCCGCATGTGGCAGCCATTGAAGAAAGAATCGGGGTTGTTAAACCAAAATGGCTCTGATACCATGAGAATGTTTACTTAATCCACCGCACCTAAATTGTGTGATTTATAATCAAACAAATTATAAAAATATGGAAAGATAAGAAGCAAATATTTAAATATTTAGTTTTAATAAAATATAAAATATGATAAATTATTATTTAGTACTAAACTATCCTTTGCTTTATAAAATTTTAATTAAATCTCCTTAATATTATTTTATGATAGATGGACAAAACTATAGCTTAAAATAAACATATTTAAAAAATTAGACGGAACTAAGTTGATGAAGGAATGGTGAGTTTTCATCGTAAGAATATCTCAAATATTTGTAAAAAAAAAAATTAATAAATGTTGTTTACCGCAAACAACATCCCAAAATTAAATCCTTCCATTTATAAAAATAGTCTGAAATTTTGTTATTATATAGAATTAACTCAACTTTTTCTGTTTTTTTTTTCACCTGCTCAAGAAAAGACAGCCTAAGAAAAGTGGAATCCATTTGTTTGTGTCCTTCTCTCCCTTCAGAGAGAGACAGAGAGATGTAATGTGTGATTCTATATAAATTGAGCCATTTCTTTGCTTTTTCTTCACAACCCATTAGGGCATTTTCCTTGGATTCTCTTCTTAATTAAGCTCAGTGGTGGTTCAACAATGGGGGAAGCTGCTGATTTCACACACTCAAAGAAGCACAGCCTTCTTCTTCATGAGCATGAGGAGAAGCACTTCATGTCCAGTGATGTTGTTCGCGACATCATTATGGGTGTCTCCGATGGCCTCACCGTCCCCTTTGCCCTCGCAGCGGGACTTTCCGGTGCCGATGTTACCTCCAGCATCATCCTCATCGCCGGAATTGCTGAAGTTGCTGCCGGAGCTATCTCCATGGGACTTGGCGGGTACAGTACTATGACACCCTTAATTAAAACTACTTCCTTATTTTTCCTCTTTATTTCATTTTAGTTCTTGTTTTAAAAAGTGGTTTGGGAAGTAGATTCAAAGATTATACAGCCGTGATTTTTAAAATAAAAGGGTAATTAAATAAATAAAACCTTTAGTGGGTCCCACAAAATGCACATATATTTCTCCCTCCATTGAAATTAACTTAAAATACTATATTACAATTCATTTTATTTTACTTTTTGTCTGCTCCCTATATATTATAGGTTAATTATCGAAATTAGTTAAATAATAATAGTTTAAATATCAAAAAAGACATATTTTTCAATTTGTTTTTTTTTTTAATTAACAATAAAATACCGATTAACTTGAATATTTAAAATTATATATACTAAAATAAAACGAAAGAAACATCGTTAAATATTTTTTTTGAAAGCGTACGAAATCTAATAAAAGTTTATTGAAATGAAATGAAGATATCTGGCAGCTAAGAGTGAAGCGGATCATTACACGACAGAATTGAAGAGGGAAGAAGAAGAGGTGATTGCAGCTCCAGACATAGGTAATTTGGGGTTATTAGTTTAATTCCTTAGTTAATTAATTAATTAATTAAATGGATTAATAATAGAATTATTTCAGAGGCTGCTGAGGTGGCAGATATATTGTCACAGTATGGGGTTGAAGCCCATGAGTATGGGCCTGTTGTTGCTGCTCTTAGAAGGAACCCTCAAGCATGGGTTGATTTCATGATGAAGTAAGACTTTTTATTTATTTATTTATTAAAAGAAAAGGATTATGTAAAGTAATTAGGAAATTTTGATGGGTGCAGGTTTGAGTTGGGGTTGGAAAAGCCAGACCCAAAGAGGGCAGTAACAAGTGCCTTAACAATAGCTATGTCTTACGTAATGGGAGGGTTGGTGCCCTTATCGCCTTACATGCTGTTCCCTTCGCCTGCAGAAGCTGTGATTGCTTCGGTGGTCGTTACTATATTAGCATTGCTTGTCTTTGGCTTTGCCAAGGGCTATTTCACTGGCAATCGACCCATAATGAGTGCCCTACAAACTGCATTGATAGGAGCCATTGCGTCCGCCGCTGCTTTCCTTATTGCAAAGGCATTTCGTACCTAATTTAGAATCATTTCTCAATTAAGCTACTACAATATGACTGTCACTGCATCGTGGTTCTCGAATTGTAGTTGCTTCTAATAATTTCTCCCCACCTCAAACTAATTAGCTGTATAAATGCACTTCCCGTGTTTAATTAGGATTGTTTATAAAAAAATTCCATGCGTTTTGTTTTTGCTCTCCCTCTTAGGGCTGCATTTTCTTTTATATATTCTTTATATATAGAAAACCCGTTTAAAATTAAACGATATGAGTTAATAAGTTCAAATCTATATTGAACGCTATTATTGACTATTATCTAAGCTACCACTAGGAGTTAGCATCAATCGCGGTGGAGTGAGGTTGTGGTCACTAATAGCAACGTGTTAGTTCGAGAGATTTGAGAACAATTATCTAAGGGTATTTTGNTTTTTTTTTTCACCTGCTCAAGAAAAGACAGCCTAAGAAAAGTGGAATCCATTTGTTTGTGTCCTTCTCTCCCTTCAGAGAGAGACAGAGAGATGTAATGTGTGATTCTATATAAATTGAGCCATTTCTTTGCTTTTTCTTCACAACCCATTAGGGCATTTTCCTTGGATTCTCTTCTTAATTAAGCTCAGTGGTGGTTCAACAATGGGGGAAGCTGCTGATTTCACACACTCAAAGAAGCACAGCCTTCTTCTTCATGAGCATGAGGAGAAGCACTTCATGTCCAGTGATGTTGTTCGCGACATCATTATGGGTGTCTCCGATGGCCTCACCGTCCCCTTTGCCCTCGCAGCGGGACTTTCCGGTGCCGATGTTACCTCCAGCATCATCCTCATCGCCGGAATTGCTGAAGTTGCTGCCGGAGCTATCTCCATGGGACTTGGCGGGTACAGTACTATGACACCCTTAATTAAAACTACTTCCTTATTTTTCCTCTTTATTTCATTTTAGTTCTTGTTTTAAAAAGTGGTTTGGGAAGTAGATTCAAAGATTATACAGCCGTGATTTTTAAAATAAAAGGGTAATTAAATAAATAAAACCTTTAGTGGGTCCCACAAAATGCACATATATTTCTCCCTCCATTGAAATTAACTTAAAATACTATATTACAATTCATTTTATTTTACTTTTTGTCTGCTCCCTATATATTATAGGTTAATTATCGAAATTAGTTAAATAATAATAGTTTAAATATCAAAAAAGACATATTTTTCAATTTGTTTTTTTTTTTAATTAACAATAAAATACCGATTAACTTGAATATTTAAAATTATATATACTAAAATAAAACGAAAGAAACATCGTTAAATATTTTTTTTGAAAGCGTACGAAATCTAATAAAAGTTTATTGAAATGAAATGAAGATATCTGGCAGCTAAGAGTGAAGCGGATCATTACACGACAGAATTGAAGAGGGAAGAAGAAGAGGTGATTGCAGCTCCAGACATAGGTAATTTGGGGTTATTAGTTTAATTCCTTAGTTAATTAATTAATTAATTAAATGGATTAATAATAGAATTATTTCAGAGGCTGCTGAGGTGGCAGATATATTGTCACAGTATGGGGTTGAAGCCCATGAGTATGGGCCTGTTGTTGCTGCTCTTAGAAGGAACCCTCAAGCATGGGTTGATTTCATGATGAAGTAAGACTTTTTATTTATTTATTTATTAAAAGAAAAGGATTATGTAAAGTAATTAGGAAATTTTGATGGGTGCAGGTTTGAGTTGGGGTTGGAAAAGCCAGACCCAAAGAGGGCAGTAACAAGTGCCTTAACAATAGCTATGTCTTACGTAATGGGAGGGTTGGTGCCCTTATCGCCTTACATGCTGTTCCCTTCGCCTGCAGAAGCTGTGATTGCTTCGGTGGTCGTTACTATATTAGCATTGCTTGTCTTTGGCTTTGCCAAGGGCTATTTCACTGGCAATCGACCCATAATGAGTGCCCTACAAACTGCATTGATAGGAGCCATTGCGTCCGCCGCTGCTTTCCTTATTGCAAAGGCATTTCGTACCTAATTTAGAATCATTTCTCAATTAAGCTACTACAATATGACTGTCACTGCATCGTGGTTCTCGAATTGTAGTTGCTTCTAATAATTTCTCCCCACCTCAAACTAATTAGCTGTATAAATGCACTTCCCGTGTTTAATTAGGATTGTTTATAAAAAAATTCCATGCGTTTTGTTTTTGCTCTCCCTCTTAGGGCTGCATTTTCTTTTATATATTCTTTATATATAGAAAACCCGTTTAAAATTAAACGATATGAGTTAATAAGTTCAAATCTATATTGAACGCTATTATTGACTATTATCTAAGCTACCACTAGGAGTTAGCATCAATCGCGGTGGAGTGAGGTTGTGGTCACTAATAGCAACGTGTTAGTTCGAGAGATTTGAGAACAATTATCTAAGGGTATTTTGGTCATTTTCATATTTATGAAAGTTTGAGTGGAATTCGAATAAGAAATCTTGAATGAAATTATAGTTGCAACCATAAAGATGTGTGTCAATCAATGACTAGACAACAATAATTAAGCTAATAAAAGTGATTATAAACATGTACGAGAAACTCTATGCTAATAATAAAGTGTACCTAGTTAATAAGTTTTTCAACGATCAAACGTGTCGAGTAGATCAGTCATAGTCTCGAGAAGGGTTTAATTAACTTGTTTGACTTAGGGAATGAGATTTAGTATTTTTAGTATTTTTCATATTCTACAAAATTACTAATACTAATTTTAAAATGGAACAAAACTGAAAGCAAATAATATTTTAATAAAAAAAATTAAATAAGCCCGAATTAGAAAACCAATTGTTAGAAAAACAACCAGACCGGAGTGAATTGAAATTTATATAAGCTCGAAAAATATATTAAATATTAAAATTTTATATTAAGAAGAAAATGATAGAAGGAATAAAGAATTGTTTTGAAAAACAAAGGGCATAAACTTTTTTGTAAACGTTTTCCCACTTCCATTTTATTCTTCTTATTTTCTTTTAAAATCCGATTCCAAACACAATGAAAGCAAGTAAGAAGAACAGCAAACGTACCAAAAATGGCTGACCTAGATCGAACCAGAAACCAACTGCCTCTCATCCACCACCACAAAGAGAAGCATTTCACCGCCGGTGAGATCGTTCGCGACATTATCATCGGCGTCTCCGATGGCCTCACCGTCCCCTTCGCTCTCGCCGCCGGTTTATCCGGCGCCAATGCTTCCTCTTCCATCGTTCTCACTGCCGGAATCGCAGAGGTAGCCGCTGGCGCCATCTCCATGGGACTCGGCGGGTACGGATCTCTACGAACCTTAATAATCTAATTTCTGTTTGTTTTCCTTATTGATTGTTGGATTTCTGGGGAAATAGCGATTCCTAGGGCAGTCGTTTTGTGTTCCTTCAATCCAATCGAGATCTGAAACAGATTCTGTGGAGTACTTTGAGGAAATTGATCGGAATTTCGTGTGCTTTGTTGAATTTTGAATTTGATTTGGTAGTGTCTGAACAATTGAGCAGATACCTAGCGGCGAAAAGCGAGGCGGATCAGTACAAGAAGGAGCTGAGGAGGGAAGAAGAGGAAATCGTCTCAGTTCCGGATACTGGTTCGGATTCTTCTTCCATTATTACATTTTTCGCTTTCACAATCGGCTCAGATCAAAAGCCCTTTTTCAAAATAAAAAAATAGAATCTAATGGGCCGATGGAGTTGGGCCCTCATAAACTCGTGGCCCATATTTTTAGTTGGGCTTATGTGGTTGGACATTTTTTTTAATCTACTTTATAGCTAAATTATATTATAAAAAAAAAAAAACATTAAAATGTAGTTTTAGACACCTAAAATTTAGAATTTGGGGGGGTTTAGAGCTAATAAAATATAAAGTAGTTATCTCGCCTATATTTTTTTTATAACCATTTTAGTTTTTTATTTTTAGTTTTTACTAGTAAATATTTCAACTTTTAGACAAATTTCAAAAATTAAAAAACAAAATTCTAAGAGTATTACTTTTTTTTTTTTTTTTTCAAAATTAGTTTAAATTTTAAAAAAGTTTCTAAATAAGATAGAAACTAAAACTTAATTTTAAAAAATTAATTAAATTAAATAATTATAAGTGAGTTTTAGTGTTAACTGAGATTTGAACTCTAAGCCCAAAAGTCCACCACTTCGGACTTTTTCTTTTCGGGCTTCCTCTTCAAGTTTGTAAAATTCTTTTATTAGGAAAAAGTTTCTACGCCCTTATAAATAATTCCCTGTTACTCTATTCAATCGATTGACCTTTTAATCCATGTTTTAATACTTTAACCATTTGAGGTGTTTCTAATTTGGCATAATAAATAGTTAATTATACATAAATGGGAATTGAAAATATAATTTGTTAGAACAAATTGAAAGCTCTTAAAATGATGATGGAAAATGGGTTTAAATGGGGAGTTCTTGTAATGCAGAAGCAGCAGAAGTGGCAGAGATTTTGAGCCAATATGGAATAGAACCACACGAATATGGGCCGGTTGTTAATTCTCTCAAGAAAAATCCCCAAGCTTGGCTTGATTTCATGATGAGGTATGTATGATGTTTCAACGATTAATTTGGAAATATTGAGCTAAAAGTAATTAGAAAATTTAAGAGAGGAAAATGATGTATAGTTATGATTAAATCATGATTATTGTAAAGTAAATAAGGGTCGGTTTGGTAATGGTTTAATTTGGAAGTAGGTTTGAGCTGGGATTGGAAAAGCCAGAGCCAAAAAGAGCCATACAGAGTGCCCTAACCATTGCCATCTCCTACATCTTAGGAGGCTTAATCCCTTTAATTCCTTACATGTTTTTTCCAAAAGCTTCAGAGGCTGTGGTTGCATCCGTTGTCTTAACTTTGGTGGCACTCTTGGTTTTTGGCTACGCCAAGGGTTACTTCACCGACAATAAACCCGTCATGAGCGCTGTCCAAACCGCCTTCATTGGAGCCATAGCATCAGCGGCCGCTTTCGGTATGGCCAAGCTTGTCCAACCGCGTCAACCTTAAGGCTTGTTTATAATATTAGGTTATCAAAATACTTTATAAACATGGTGTACACTTAAATAATAAAATAGAACTTTGTATGTGTCATGCACTCAAAATAATTCTCATAGATGACAATTTGAAGTCAGACGAGAAATGTGTTAAAATTATTAGAGATTGACTTTTGATATAATAAAAATTCTTAATTTTCAAGTTAGTTTTTAGTACTGCAAATGATCGAGGTTTACTCATATTGGTCATTTAAAGATGTTTATTTTATTATTATTATTACTATTATTATTATTTTGTTGGTTCTCTCAGCTTCCCCTTTAAATATCCAGATTAAACAAACAAACTCAAATGGCATCCAAGTATTATTCAAAAGATCTAAATTTATTAAATACGAGAGAAAAGGTTCGAGAATTTAATAGATACAAATATCAAATGTCTGGTACTTATAATAAACAATTTTTTTAATTAGAGTGTAAATTTAAAAGTTAAGTGTAAACTAATTTATATATAGGCAGAATTAAAATTATATTTTCTACCTCAATTATATAGATTTAATTAAAATATCATCTGCCGTAATAAGTTTGAACACATAATTTTTATCAGTAATTATAGAGATAAAAATTTGATTAAAATTTAAATGGACAGCAAGATAAATGGAACAAAGATTCTAATTCGAGATTATTGTGAGAAGATAAATTGTGCGATTTTTCAAAATTTTACTAAACTAGTTTTTAGGAAGAGATAAAATGAATTTAAATGAAATTAAAAATCAAATCGAATTAGGAAATTAACGTTATAAATAACTAAGTACACCTCAACCATCTTCAAGTTATTTCAATTTCTTCCTACTCTCAGCTTTTCATCTTCGTTTTTCTTAGCCTTTCATCTTTTTTTGGAGTTCAAAATTTGTGTGATTAAGATATGGGAATGAGCACAAGAGTTGAAAGTTTGGGAATGGAGATTACAATTCCCGATCTAAGCCAAATTTACATACCTAAAAGAATAAGGGGATCTTCCGGTGGGGGAAGGAAAGAACAAATAAAAGCCGAAACTGATCCGTGTGTGTTGGAGGCTGCATCTACTTTGATGGACTTCGCCAAGACCGTTCCTATTGTTGAAACGGAAAAAGGTAGGAACACTCGCAAAAGGAAGACGCCTACCAGCAATGCGCCTACGACGAGGAGGAAGATGGTTAAGAAAACCGAGTACCCATCCATTCCAGAGATGTCTGACGGGATGAGAGAGCGAATTGTGGAAATGGGTGGGAGGGAAATTCATTTAGTAATTCAAAAACAAGTTCAACATACCAATATAAGCAAGAACCATGGCCGATTGTCCCTGCCAATAAATAAACTCCGTTTCGATTTTACGACAGAGGAGGAGAGAAGATTGCTAAATGAACACGAAAACAAAAACAAGAAGGGGATGGACGTGTTGATTATAGATGATGTTGGTAGAGAAAAGAGTATATGCTTGAAGAAGTGGAAAATAGGTAGCAGTGATACGTACTGCCTGATGACGCAGTGGAATGCGTTGGTGGAAGAGACTGCATTGAAAGCGGGAGAACACATACAACTATGGAGCTTTCGAAAAGAAGAGGCTCAACTTGGCTTAGCTTTGGTTAAATTAGGGAGCTGTTAGAAAATTTTGATGTAACAAAATATTTGAAAGAGAAGAGGATGACAGCTACGGCAGAGAACAAAACACCAAACAACCGATAGACTGATGTTTTCTTTTAATTTAATTTTTAATTTTTTTAATTTTTAATTTCATGCTAATTGTAAGAAAAAGGAATTAAAATAGTAGAGGTCGAAGTTGAAATAACTATTGGTTTTTGTCCCATAAATATAAGTACCCATTAATCTTAATTTGTTTTCCAAGTTCTACAGATTTAGCATACAAATTTTACTCTGAGTTATAATAAATATCTTTAAATTTTGGTCTAAAAACTTTATTTTATAATTTTTTTTTCTTTTTTTTTTTTTTTTAATTCATTGTCCTCAAATTATGACAGAAATTATAAAATCTGAACCTATCCATTTAACTAGTAAGGAAGAAGTTTATTAAAACGACAGACTCAAAAAACATGCTTCATCTCTGCTTCCTCTGCTCCAATGTCTCTAATTCCTATGTTGTCCACACCACCCCTCCTCCCGAATCTCCCCTAAATCTGACGTCTTCTCCTCCATCAACTCTTCCATTATCGACGTCGTCTGGTGCCTGCCGTCATTGTGAATTTCAACGTTTATTTGTCATGAGTCACTANAAAAAAAAAAAAAAAAAAAAAAAAAAAAAAAAAAATTGATGAAACAAAAATTGTCATGAGTCACTTGTGAATTTCAACGTTTTCTGTTTCCTACTCACACACGTATATATCTTTGCTTCTCGATTAATCTCTGGTTCTAATCTTCCTCCCCAATAAGATATTACAGTGCTGGTATAGACCGAAATTTCGTTATAGTCCAATTCTGACCGGTAATAGATACTAAGACTTTACAATATTTGACTTATCACAATTCTGCATAATCTATTTACTATAGAAGTTCAGAATTCATTAGAGGAATGTTTTCAACTATATTTTTAATAATGAAAAAGAATGAAAAAAAAAAAATTGTTTTCCTTTCTTCATTATTGTCTGTATTTGTATTGTTTGTAAGTGTCCACTTGATTTGGTTCACGGTTAATGTCTCATCTTTTTAGATGAATTCCATATACAAATTTGTCTATTTTTCCCTGTAAAATCAAGAAATTTGTAATACTTCTTCTCTTTTGGCTACCTACCCCAATTCTAGTAAATTTTTAGAGTCAAAATCATGACATGAAACTCGTTAAAAACTCCACCCTATTCCAATGCAAATTGAATGCACTAGTATATCATATGGATCTACAAATGACTTACCGTATTTGATTTGTGGTCAAGTCGAATTTGGTGGTATTATATAAGCATGGTACATATCATGAGATGCCATAAAATTTGGGATACTTGAAAATCAAACTTAAAATAACGGTCTTGAAACTTTAATTACGATAATACCTTTTAACTAGGTTGACATTGTTAGGAAAAATTGATTGGTAATTTTCTACAACAATTTGTTTATGTTGAGCTTTCTGAGTGCATTCGTGTACTCTAAGGAGGATTATCACAAAACTTCTAGTTGAGTTAGAGACAATGTCCCTCTAATCCTCGTGTATCCCCCACCCAAGTTCATCTTAAATCATGGTTTCTTAAATTTAAGGTATCTTGACAATCTCATATAGTAGTCCCTCTCCATATACCTCTAAAATTTTGACTATGATAGTAACGTCTCATCCAAACGGTTGCTCGATACTTTTAAATCACCTCACAACTTCCATAATTACAGTTGTATTATTATTATTATTATTATTATTATTTTATTATTTTCAACTTTAATTAAGGCAGGAAAGTTTTCTACATCTCATACTTCCAAAGCTCAACTTCCATTAAAGACACTTATGTCATTCACCAATCAATTTAAGTATACACGTTTTAAACTTATGACATTCCTTAGCAAAATTATTTCCACGTATACACTAACATTTAATAGCTTACTAAAACTATAGCTACCCATTCACTGTACCAACCTCAGTAAATCTAAACATCATCAATACCATAATTTACCTTCACATTCCATGCAAGGTAAAATATAACATATTCTACATTATAATAAATATAGAATTAAGCTAACAATAATGTAGTCAATTATGATATAGTCATTTGTGTAAAAATTCAATTATGAGTTATAATGACCAAGCAATAACAACATATGCAATCAACAACATTTTATTTTCTTATCTTATGCAAGTCATACTTGACCGAGACGGGGCATTGACGATGGGACCATGAAACATGTCAAGCCTACATCGTAGGCTAGTCTACAAGATCTGTAACTTGGCTCTGTACTCACGACCCTAAATTTTACCTATTTAATCTCAGGTCATTACTATACCTTAAATGTGGTCTTTACTTTAAATGGGCTCTTATCATAAGTGCGACATAAGTTTGCCTTTTAGTACCTCGGGAACAACGAATACAAGGGAAAGAAAGAAAAAAGAACAACACTGAAATAAATGCCTTATACTACCCTGTGATTTATTATGCAATTACAATTCAACATATACCAACCTATACTAATGATGCAAACGGGAATTCAACCTATACTAACCTATACTACGAAGTGGAAAGCAACTATCCTATGCATGTGCCACGATCCCGGGATGTGCGATGCCGCCGTCGATCTCACATGGGTGCCTTGCCTTTATCTGAAAAATATAGTAGCACGAGGCTTGAGTATTTCTAGAATACTCAGTAAGTGACCCCCTATCGGGTTTATGCAACAAGAACATGCAAAATGCTATGACGGGACCTATCGGTCTATTATTTTCCTATGATACTTATTCTAATTGGACAACTTGGATGTGTACCATATACTCTACACACAACCCATACGTGCGAGTATGGGCTCACCAGTCAGTTCGCACACACCGCTGGGCCCCTTTTCATTATCCTTTAATACAACCCCGCTAGCATTAAGTACATATCATATCATTTTTCACATCGTTTCAGATATCGTTCATCATTTATATCATATCGTTTCTCATTCTTCCGTTCTCAAATCATACATAATTCTAACGGGGTTATATTTCATGTCATTCATATCATGTTGTATACACACAATTTAAGAGCCCTAACATAACGTTCTATGCTTTTAACATAACATTTCATCATATACACATCATACCATGACATATTGCATCACAATGTATCATATCATAAACAAGTAATAACGTAAACACTTCATAGTCATATCATTCTCTAACTTATCATAGC